>NC_133377.1:8674076-8729725 GCF_049309525.1 Garra rufa
AATCTGATTTGAAACTCAAATTTGAGACTTCTGTGTCTATTTTGCATATTTTAGTGTGTTATAATTTTTCTCACAAAGCGACTGCCATAAATGTCATTGAGTTCCGTACCGTTCTAATGAAGCGATTTTTTTTAAAATTCAAGAGTTTGTTTTCCAGTCTAAAATGACCAAATAATACCAGAGGGTTAATATCCTAATGGTTTTTGGCATAAAAGAAAAATTTTTTATTTTGACCTATACAATGTATTTTTGGCTATGGCTGCAAATATACCCGTGCTACTTATGACTGGTTTTGTGGTCCAGGGTCACACATAAGTACACTTGTATGACACTTTTATGGCAGTTTTGAAGCTTGAAGGCTTCAGTTTGCACCCATTGTCATGTGAAAAGAAAAAGTCATTGTAAACAGGAAGACAGTCATACAGGTTTGGAACAACATGAGAGCGAGCGAACGATGACTGAACGTACATTTTTGGGTGAGCTGTCCCTTTAAAATGTTTTTGTTTTGTTCCTATTTTGGGAGGCCATTCATTTTCCTCTCTCGTCCCACAGTTGTGGTTGTGGTAGCGCTGCAGAAATGGGGTTTTGGTCTGTGAGAGAGCGTTTTAACCCGTGTGTGCGGAGTGCAAAACTCGCAGTGTGTCTGCGTGTATGTGTGTCTTTTTCTCTCTGTGGCAGATTGTGTGAATCTCTCTGGTGAGAGAGACGTTTCTGAGAGCGCCACTTCTGCAACCCTCATTTTCACCTGCTGTTTCACTCGTTCCCTCTCTGACTGTCTTTCTCTCTCACCAGATGCTCAGTTGTCTGTGTTTATGTGTAATGGGTTTGTAGATTGTTGCAGTCGGTGCGCTCAGAGTGCACTGTAAACCCTAAGGTTGCCTCAATGTTATGTGCGTAATCTAATGTGGAGAACTTGAAGCAATTCATTTAAGTTAACTAGCTGCTAAAAGGCTGATTTGGAATTAAAATTTCTATTAGTTCTAAAATTACACATCAATCGCCAAATTTTTCAGGCACTTTTAACATTTCTCACATTATCACAGTTTATTCACTATAGTTTAGAAAATGGTAATAGAATATGACAAGAACTCAAAGTTAACAAATTCATCTTGATAATGTCAGATAACTTTGGTTCAGTCTGTGGTGTAAAAGGGTCACGTTAGCATTTTAAAGAAACAACATTCGAGCAAAACATGGTTAGGTCAGAGTGTCTGAATCATTTTTGGTACCAAATTTATATGGTGTATAAATGATTTTTGGTTTGACTGTATGTACACCAACAACAAATGGTGAGTGGGTTACCTGTACTAGTTTTTTCTGGCTAATCTGACCCTAATCAGATGCATTTTTAATTTTACTTTATTTTTATAAGACATTAATTAGCTATAATCAGCATGGATTCATTAAATCGATAAAAAATGACAGTAAACTCTTTTATGGTATTAAAAAAGTTTTTTTTTTAATTACGAATTGTTAACAAAAATGTATCACACTTTCTACAAAAATATGAAGTTGTGCTGTTTTTAAGACAATATTAGAATGATATCTGTAGGATCATGTGACACTGAAGACTGGAGTAATGATGCTGAAAGTTCAGCTTTGCATCCAAGGAATGAATTACATTTTAAAGTATAATAAATAGGGTGGGTGATAAGGACAAAAATACATTGTATGGGTCAAAATTATAGATTTTCTTTTAATGCCGAAAATCATTAGGATATTAAGTAAAGATTGTGTTCCATTAAGATATTTTGTAAAGTTTCTATCGGAAATATATCCAAACTTAATTTTTGATTAGTAATATACATTGCAAAGAACTTCGGACAACTTTAAAAGTGATTTTCTCAATATTTCGATTTTTTTTGCACCCTCAGATTTGAGATTTATAAGTAGTTGTATCTCGGCAAAATATTGTCCTAACAAACCAGATGTCAATGGAAAGCTTATTTATCCAGCTTTCAGACAATATATACAGTTCAATTTTATACAATATTACTGACTATATTGTGGTCCAGGGTCACATATATATCACAATATAGTAATTTGTGCTTTAAATAAGGTCTTAATGATATAAAAATGTTTGATACTATTGTTCTTGTCACCAGTGTCAATATCACAAAAAACGAATACTAGCCTAAATTAAAAAAAAAAAAAAAAAAATATATATATATATATATATATATATACATATATACTCTCACTGTGTAAATGAAAAAAGATTATAGCTTTCTTCTTATTAAAATGACAAAAGTGATTTAGTCAAAAAGTGATTTTTTTTTCTCTTTTGGTGTTTGATTATCAGGAATGACAGACTGCAGGGATATTAGACTGCTATCACTTTAAGAGCTACCCGGATCCAATACACTGTTACACATCTTTCTCAGCTGTTTGCTTACCTAAACAAAAAGATTACTGTGTTTTCATAAAACTGGATGGTAGGCCTATAAAGCAGCAAAAATAACTTATTTTGTTATACTCTGTCTTTCAGACAGTGTGTATAGAGGGTTTGCATTTACGGTTTGGTTAGTTACCCGGTTGTGTGACCATATTGGAGATACCCAGATGTAAACAACAGCATTGATTGCATGGTTAATGTACAATTTAATATGTTGTTCTACTAATTTATACTGTCTAAACCACGGAAAAAACACATGGGAGCTGCTAAATCATATAGAGAAGGACTTAGTAAGCAGGAAAGCGTGCAGTATTTTGATAAACTAAAGTTAATAGGTGGTAAAGATACATACAGTAAGCAGTATTAATTAGGATATTAGCCTAATATTTCACCTACCTGACAGGAAATGATAAGAACAAACATAAATGTTCAAGATTCTTGCTCTGGAAATCAGCTTTAGTTTGGCCAACCACAAATGCATTTTGTTCCACTCTTCTCTTTGATTTGTTATAACCTTTGGCAGTCTATAGTACTCCAAATGTTTTCCCTGGACCAACCGATTAATACAGACCAAAACATGACAATAACTGAGTATTTTCAGCAGCATTAATCAGCAAAATATGCGAGTTTTGTTCGGTTCATTGGCATTGTTTACATTCAGTGCCACCAATATGGCCGATTGATGACGGGTTGTAAGAACTGAAATGAGCGAAATGAGTTTTCTTTCCCTCTGGAAACCACAGCACTTAAAACCGTGCAAAAGATATGTTTCATGAACACGTAGCACAGTAATGTAACATGAGCGAGTAACCGTGAAAATCTCTGCTGGTAAGCTCAGTGCATTGAGTTTTGGAGGGCTGAGATCAAAAGCATAGGCTGAAGTCCCCCATCAGCTTAAACCCAGCGCACCGTCAGCATGCTAATTAAAGCATGGCCACAAAAACAGAACAAATCTAAGTTCATCGACCCTGCTTATCAATTAGTCAGCCGCTGGATGATAGGTCGACTGTCGTGACCATCCCTAGACCCCATTCTTTCAGACGGTAACATTTACTGTCCAGCGCGCAGGGACCCGCGTCTTTCATTTACGCAGAGCTTTTGTGTGCGTGTGGTAACACGGCTCCCATCATGCTCCTGTGGTTTGACCGCGGGTATGTTGTTTTGAAGCGCTGAGGCTCTTATCTCGGAAACAGCAGTCTGTTTTACACAGTCTGGCTAATGGGGCCGAAAAATGTCACGAAACACAAACTTTGCTTTATCGTCGTTTCTCTGTCTGTCGTGCCTTTTTGTTTCAGTTCAGGGCAGGAAGTTCTGCCTTCTCCTCTTTGAAGGCTTATCTTGTTTTTTCACAGCAAATCTGTCTAAAGATTGTGTTGCTGCTGCACTGTCCTGAGAGATTAAAGATTGATGGAGTGCTGGTGGAGGCGTGCGATAACACAGCTGAAAACAAGAACAAAAGTTCACTCTATTGGAAAACCACATTAATCAGGTGCAAGTGACAAAGCACTGGCTAATTAAAAGAGTTTTTCTTTTTTTTAAAAAGTAAAGAAAACATGTATATTGCTGTGAAAGAAATATTCAGTGTAACTCAATTTTATGAACCTTCAAGAATAGTTTTTGTGCACAAAGAATACAAAAATAATGATTTTATTCAACAGACTCACAGGAAGGAGAAGAAATTGTAGAATAAAGTCTTTATTTGTGTTTTCTTTGCACACAGAAAGTATTATTGTAGCTTTATAACATAAATTTTCCACCACTGATGTCACATGGACTATTTTATCGACGTCCTTACTGCCTTTCAGGACCTTAAATGTGTCATTTGCGTTGCTATCTATACAGGGTGAGAAAGCTTTCGGATTTTATCAAAATAAATATCTTAATTTGTGTTTTGAAGATGAACAAGGTCTTACGGATTTGGAATGACATGATGATGAGAAATTAATGACACAATTTTAATTTTTGGGTGAACTATCCCTTTAAGAAAACAAGCCACATGATTTGAGGACGCGCTACTAGAATTGCGCTTTTGACGTTGAAACTATACCTTACTTTAATCTGAGTGTTCCCTTAAAGAGCAGGTCATATGGTATTTTTTTTTTTTTTATTTTTTTTTAAGTGTACTAATATTGAGCAGGAGTCCCCTACAACAGGTTTAAATGCCTCTAAGGTCAGAAAATATTTTAATTTTCTCAGAACATACATTTATACATTAAGTCATTTGTCAATGATTTTGAAACAGCTTGTTTGAAAGCAGTTTTTAAGCGTAATGTCTTTAAAACCCTCACTTCCATAAGTCTACTCTGCTCTGATTGGTCAGCTGGCCAAGCCTGTTGTGATTTGCGCAAAGAGGAGTACTTGAGCGAGTTAGTGAGCGCCACCATCTGTGTTGCCAAGACTGTGGTTGTTTTTGATTTCACAAATACGTCAAATTTAACCTATGGAATGCAAATTTACCAGGGGAGCCCCGACAAAAAGCATGTATTTTACACCCTGGAACACAATTTTTTAACAAGGAGCCTTCCTTGAAATTCGATTGGGCTAATTTTGAGTAGCAACTGGGTGGGTTTTGTTGTGAAAACCTGGCAACACCGTGCTCCAATCCATTCTTAAATTAATGACATAAAAACATTTTGTTTAACACTTACGTAAGCGAATCGTACCAACAGCTAAAGTTTAGATTCTAAACTGTAAACATAACAAAGCAATAAAGGTGAATACGTTAGCTGCGTGCTAACGTGACTAATGAAACAAAACATTTTGTAAACTAAAATATGTCAAAGTTACATTCTTTATCATTAAACAAAGTAATTAGAACAATAGTCTACATTAATCGACACATTCTTAGGAAATAGGGGGTTCACAGCAAATTATTCATTAAGACAGTAATATTGTTGTTTACCTGTAAACCTAAAGCTGCCCTATACATCACATATTAGCACAAAAAAAAAAAAAAAAAGATATTTTCAGTGCTCGCTTAAAAATGTACCCATAACGTATCAATCGTACTTACAGGTTGTGGTTTGGAGACACAGATGTAAAGACACTAATTAGCTTTAGTGTTTGTGGGCAGGTCAGTGTGTTCATTTCTCTCAGGCAGGTTGGGATTATGTTAATGTATTACCCAGTGACATATATCAGTAACAAGCAGAAGATTTGAAAATATATGACGACTTGTTAAGGCGATTCTAAATCGACTCTTTCTTTAGATGGACAATATCTTCATGTATAATGCACTTTTTTGATTAACAACTTTGCAGACTGTTTATACTGAAGGATTGGTACATTAGAAACTGCAAAAAAGATCTTTTTCAAAAAACCCATACACTCTTAAAAAATAAAGGTGCTTCCCGATGCTACAGAAGAACTTTTTCTGTCGAAATGTTCCATAAAGAACCTTTGACATCTGTAGAACCTTGCTGTTTCACAAAAGGTTCTTTCTGGTGAAGAATGTTCTTCAGATTATAAAAAGCTAAGTAAGACTGAACGGTTCTTTGTGGAACCAAAAATGGCTCTTCTGTGGCGTTGCTGTGAAGAACCTTTTTTAAAACTGCTCTTTAAAAAGCATCTCCTAATTGGCAAATTCATAACTTAAAATGAATAATAACCCACCAGGCAATGATTTACGTGCTGTGTAACACATTTGATACCATCTTAATCAATAATGGTGAGGCAAAAATGCACACAATTTTCTCCCATCCTGATGATAAGCCTCTTACCAGCGATATTTAATTTCTAATGGCTGCACTCCTTCCCATTCTAACCTCTTCAAATTACACTGAGAGACAAATCTTGGAACAGACTATTTGGACGTGAGCCACAGACCCACATCGTCTCGATGCTTCAATTACAACAGCAAACACAAACAAGCTCATGAACACATTCCCGATCAACAATCCGTTTCGTCGGCGCATAAAGAAAAACCTCCCATTCAGTTACAGTTCAACAGCTCTGGGATCATTTGTGTATAGCTTGTCTTTGAGAATTTTCAAGGAGGATTTGGGTGAGCTCAGGGTGGGGAAACATGTTATAAATCTGACGCCAACACTGCAGAAATATGATAATGCAGAGTGGGTTGAAGCGAACATGCAGGTTGATCAATTATGTGAGTTATGGAGACGACAGCGTCACACTGAGCTGATCTTACCAGCTCATGCGATCGTTAGGATTCGCTTATAGTGCCTCTGATTGAATTCGGTCGTTGACACACTCCAAGGCATCTGTACAAATGTGTTGGCCCCTGCTTGGATGAGTTAATTAGAAATGCAGTGTAAGATGAACATGTTGTTTGTACATGCATTATAGTTTAATGCACACCTTTTTACAAACCAAATAGATTTAAAGTGCTGCCATATATCTAGTCACTGTGTGCAGGAAAGCTGAAGAGCCTGATTAAGAGGTTATTACATCAAACAGTGATTTCTGGCATCACCAAAAAGTGCCATGACACTTAAGCCACACTTAAAAATGTATGAATGTCATTGCATTAGAAACAAAATATCATACCAAGTGGCATCTGCAAACGAATTATGCTTTTCATAGCCTTTTTTGCTTTGTTTATCGGTCCTAATGTCATTTTAAAGGGGGGACACTGCAGGCAAAAATGCTGTTTTATCATGCACCTGTCAAGTTTGAGATTTTGGGCTTTCAGTTTTTTCATAAAGTGTTTTTTCAGACTAGTAGAAAGAAAACATCCAAAAGACACCGCTAAGTGTTTCTTCTATTGCACTTTATCTATTTGTGTGAATAGATTTCATTTGCAAAACATATTTTTAAAGGCCGTTTTCTCAAAATGAGTTTTTTCTCCTACACTTAGCCATAAATCTCCACTTCAGTAGCACTTACACACAACAAACTTTACATTTTTATTCCTGTCTATATCCTGAAGGCTTATACAGAGGGATTTGTTCATATATAATTTGCTTTATTATATACATTTTGAAGTATTACATTCTAAGTATTTTCTAAATTGTGGAGTGACAAAATGAGACACCCAAAATTCCCTCTGTAAAAACATTTGACTTTAATATGTCAAAAATATTAAACGAGGAATAATCCACAAATAATCCACACCACTCCAGTCCATTAGTTCACATTTTGTGAAGTGAAAATTTGAAAAAACGTCATAGAGCATTAGAGTTGAAGCACCACTCAACGGACATTTCAAGTCAGAACTGTGGTGACACATGCAAAACCAACGTCCCATAAACGTACATTCATCTGTACACTCTTTTTGTGCCACTCAGTCGACATTTCACATGAAATATTTTACAAATCATACATGGCATACATATCTTGCAAAAAGGTTTCCATAGGTACATTTTCATCGTGGGATCAGGTTGTCTTTTTCACGTTTACTGGGTTGGTAGATGCACCGGAGACCTGATTATAGCACTTAAACGCAGGGGGGAGAAAAAAAAAAACAGATTTTCATGATATGTCACCTTAAATAGATTCAAGAGTAAACATCTAAATAATAATAAAAAAACTTTTTAAAACATATTTTAAATAAAATTGTATGTGCTTGTACCACATGACATTTTACAGTCTAAACTAACCTAGGCTTGTCATAAAAAGGTCAAATCATCTGATGTTTTAAGCTTACTGACCTTGAAACACAATAATGAGGGTCTGTAGGAGTCCTGTCTATGTACCATTTTTGTCATTTTCCCCCCGCTCCGCTGGACCACATAAGATTGATTTGGTGGACAATTATTTATTTATTTATTTATTTTGGATTGGTTTTGGTAAAAATTTTCGAGATTTTTTTAATAATAATTTTGTCAAACTGCTTAATAAAGATTTTTTATCAAGAAGTGTTACTATTTTTAATTTTTTTTTTAGAAATTAAAACCATGCTCATCTGTATTATTGAAAACAAAAAATAGATCCACTCAAAAAATGAGTGTCATGTGCTTATTTTTTTTTTAAACCAAAGAAATAATAAAGCAGCTTTCATGAATTTTTAAAGAAATATTTCACCAAAATAGGAAAATGTACTTCCAACTTCCATCCAAGAAATAGATGAGTTTGTTTCTTCATAGGATATGTAGCATTACATCACTTGCTCACCAATGGATCCTCTGCAGTGAATGAGTGCCGTCAGAATGAGAGTCCAAACAGCTGATAAAAACATTACAATAATCCACACCAAGTCAATCAAGTCCATCAATGAACGCCTTGTGAGGTCAAAATTTGCATGTTTGTGAGAAACAAATCCACATTTGAAGCATTTTTAACTTCAAAACATTGCTTCTTGATAAAAATATGGCTTTCTGTAATGAAAAGTCATTTTGTCTGAATCAGAAGAGAAATATGCACAGATCAAGCACTGTTTACAAGCGAAAACAGTCCAAAACAACACATGTTAGTTAATTTTTATTTGAGAGGACAACATGAAATGGACTTTTTCACTGGAGAGAGCGTTATTGTATTATGGACTATAGACTGTATTTTGGCCAAAATCATTTTCTTAATGATTGATTTGTTTCTAACAAACAAACATCTTTTCACTTTCTAATTAATGGACTGAAGTCATACTTGTGGATTATTGTTATGTTTTTATCAGCTGTTTGGACTCTCATTCTGACGGCACCTATTCACTACAGAGGTTCCATTGGTGAGCAAGTGATGTGGTGCTAAATTTCTCCAAATCTGTTTTTAATGAAGAAACCAACACATTTACAGTCAAGCCCGAATTTATTCATACTTTTATTCAACCAGCAAGTTTTTTTGACAGGAAATGACACAGGCTTCTCTCAAAAGATAAGACGGTGTACAAGAGGCATCATTGTGGAAAAAAATATTACTCATCTTTTATTTACATTTGAACAAAAAGTGGCATGTCCAAAATTATTCATACCCTTCTCAATAATCAATATGGCTATTACAGCAATCAAACACTTCCTATAATTGCTGAGCAGCTTTTTGCATGTCTCCACTGGTATTTTTGCCCATTCATCTTTAGCAATGAGCTCCAACTCTTTCAGGTTGAAGGGTCTCCTTGCCATCACCCTGATCTTTAGCTCCCTCCACAGATTCTCAATTGGATTTAAGTCAGGATTCTGACTGGGCCACTGCAAAACATTAATGTTTTTGTCTGCTAACCACTTTTGCTGTGTGTTTTGAGTCATTGTCGTGCTGAAATGTCCACTGGTGCCCAAGGCCAAGTTTCTCTGCAGACTGCCTGATGTTGTTGTTGAGAAATTTGATGTATTGCTCCTTTTTCATGGTGCCGTTTACTGAGATTAGGTTCCCTGGTCCCCAAAACATTAGATTCCCATCACCATGTTTGACAGTGGGGATGGTGTTCATAGGGTTGAAGGCTGACTTAAATCCAATTGATCCAATGATGCCTCTTGTACATCGTCTTTTTATCTTTTGGGAGAAGCCTGTGTCATTCAGCAAAAAATTGCTGGTTGAATAAAAGTAACTTAAAGTCAGAATTTGCCAGTGGTATGATTAATTTCAGGCTTGACTGTACATCTTAAATAGCCTGAGGGTGACTAAATTTGCTGCAAATTTTCATTTTTGGGGGATCTATTCCTTTAAGTGTGCAAGATGTATCCAAATCTTTTTGTGCCACGGTATCTCTCTTTTATTTTGAAGCTGAGTGTAAAAACAGATACAGAACTGATGAGCAAGCTGTGATAGATGCTTCTGTGAGATGAGTGTCAGTACTTTGAAAGAATAATAAGAGAAAATATGAAAAATGCATGACTCTGTAGCGTTCCAAAAATTACAGTTGCACAGCATTGAAATAATATACACACGAGACTTCAAGAATTGATTTTCTTTTCGTTTTCTTTATTTTTTGCACTGCAGTTGTGAGATAATGCAAGCGTGGCCCTGTTTTGAGAGTTAAAAATACATGAGAATGTGAGTCTGGTGTAAGTTTGCTTTCTGCTGACGGTGAGTGGCATGTTTTACATTTTGTCCCATCAGCAAGTCTGCAGGGCTGCAAAACCACAGTAAACACACACAAACTCACATTAAACTGAAACAGGCAGACAAATGAACAGGAAGTGCCTGTGGAAGGGATAGCGCTGTAACAAAGCACCCCGATGTGTGTGTCTCTCTGCCTTTGTGGCGCGAGTTAAATGGATTTAAATGGGCTCAAATGTACAATCAGCTGGCCATATGAGCTCTGGCCCTTGATAGCGTGAAGAAAAGAGACTGATAGGAGCCAAGTCTGATTCATGCTGTGAGGGATGAAAGAGTGATGAGAGTAGGAGAACTGGTAGGAGAAGGGCTGATGGGAATGGCTCTAAAATGGGGATTTTAAGGCTAATCATGTAGGCAGTGAATCTGCACTTTGATATAGACATGTAATTATAATTACCCTGGAAAGAGGAAGGGGATTGGCAGATGGGTGCACACTGTTAATGGTGTTTTCTAAGGCAAGCATTATTACTGCATATACAAGGGTTTAAACAAACCTTAATATAACCCTTGGTGCATAACTCAAACATTTATGCTAGTGACATGCATGATGCTAGACATCAGTGGTACCTTTAAAGGTACTAATATCCACCCTTAAGGTGTAAATAAGGTACAAAAGTACTTTTCAAAACCTTGCTAAACATTATTTATTGTGTAAAATAGGATTATTTTATATTCTGGTTTTGTTTAGTTTTTGAAAATGTTCCACCCCATCTAAAATGATATTTTGTATTGTCTTTGACAGAAATGACTATGGTGGATGAATAATAAATGTCAAACTCTTTGGTTTAGATGATGGATACTTTCACATTTGTCATGATTTGGCAAAATTACAGCTTGATTGTAAATTATACGCAACATTTCTGTTGGCAAGTGATATTTACCTTGATTTTTCTTGTTCTTTACACATCACATTTCGTAACTCCAGTGTGTTCTTCACTGATATTTTTGTTTCCTTGTCTAAGAGATCTCCACACAAAAATGAACATTTTCTTATTTACTCACCCTCATGTCATCCCAGATGTTTATGACTGTCTATCTCCAGATGAACACCTCTGTGAATCCATATAATGCAAGTGTGTGGGACCTCATAAGTTGACACTTCAAAAACTAATAATTGAAATGTGCATATGAGAGTTGGCTGGAAACAATGGTATATTCAAAAGGTTTAAAATATTAGTATTTTTCTTACACAAGCTTATCAATTGCTTTAGAAGACTCTTGCTTTGTTCAGACTGTCAGTCCAAATCTGATTTTAGTGCATATCCGATTGGAATCAGATCATATTTAGCAAGTCTGAAATCACATGAACTCATATGTGGTTTAAAAATCCATATCAGTCTGACTGCTCAGGTCGGATTTGGCCTAGCTTTTTCACGTTCTCACACTACAGTTGAGGTCTAAAAGTTTACAGCCCTCTTTCAGAATCTGTAAAATGTTCATTATTTTACCAAAATAAGAGGGATCATACAAAATGCATGTTATTGTTTGTTTAGTACTGACCTGAATAAAATGTTTCAGATAAAAGATATTTACTTATAGTCCACAATAGAAAATAATAGTTGAATTTATAAAAAATGACCCCGTTCAAAAGTTTACATACCCTTGATTCTTAATACCGTGTTGTTACCTGCTGATCCAAAGCTTTGTTTTTGGTTTATTGATAGCTGTTCATGAGTCCCTTGTTTGTCCTGAACAGCTGTTCTTGAAGCTGTTCTGGGAAAGTGGCCAAAACCCCTCTAAAACCAGCCTGCTGACCAGCTGAAACCAGCCAACCAGCCTAGGCTGGTTTAAGCTGTTTTTTTCACCAGGGAGTCCCTCAGTTGTCCTCAGTGTGAAAAGATGGATCTCAAAATCAGCTTCCTTCATTTCTGCGCTGCCTCATAAAGTGTAATATAATCCAGTGCAATGGCAACATGTTGTCATGTTGGAAGACAACATCTGTGCTGCAAACTGTATTGCTCTTATTGTTGTTTTTAGCATAAGCATACCAATGCAATGTCATTGCTATAGAGACCAATGCAGATATTCAGTTCAATGAAAAAGCGCCACAGACACACAAATCAGAATTGAACAGTTGTGATATACAGTGTGGACAGTCAATCATTTAAATCAGATTCCAATCAGATATGAACAAAAAACGTTCATCTGCTTCATGTCATCTACCCACTCAATAAACTATGAGAAGTGGGTTACTGCAAAAAGACGGTCATTGCAACACTGTAAAGTGATGAAAATATGGTGGCAAGTGCTTTATAAAACATGTTACAGTAATTTGACACAAACACCAGAGACCAGAAACATAAACCATAATTTCAGTCAGGCGGAAAAAGGTGGATAGAGATGGATTATTTTTCTAAAAATCTTTGTGTTTATCTAAAGAAAGAAAGTCATATACAGCTGGAATGGCATGTAGAGAGAATATCTGGGCAGATTATCCCCTTTAAACAAGTACTTCAGCAAAAACGTATTATAGGTAAATATGTTCAATGTGGTCAATCCTTGGCTCATGCCAGAAAAAACACATAGCTCAGATTTAATCGTGAGCCTGGCAAAATTTGGGGGTATTTTGGATTTTTTGAAAATCCTACTTTTGCAAACTAGTCCTATGTTTTTTGCCTAGTCAGAGCCAAACCAGTGCAGAAAGATTCTCTGGAGAGTGAATATCAATAATTATCAAAAAAAGTTAAACTTTTGACTGTCGCAAAGGGGCGCAAAAACTTTACAAATGGGCAAGGCCACTTTTATTAAAATGCCTATATAAGTCCTGAACAGAATGAGATATCTTTGCCAAACTCAGAACACTTATGTAAGAGTTCAGTCTGAGGTCACAGGACAGAAATCTCAGAGCTTGGCCACTTGGTGGTACTATAAGAGGGGAAAAACATAAAAATGACAATAACTATGCAACCGTTTGTCCTATCAACATGAAAATCGCTGTGCACAGTCTTGGTCCAAAGTGCCACACGTGTTTATAAGGACGTTTGCATATCTCAAAAAAACAGGGCTGGCATAGATGAATTTGATCCTATTAGACAAGGTTAACAGCTGACGGTTTGACTTATGACCCTAAAGCTCTGTGAGAAAGTTGAAAGATATTGACCACTGGGGGATGATATTGCATCTTTCAAACAATTGTAAATTGCACAGTACTTCACACAAATACACGATATTCATACCATACGATAGAACTCGTAATTCTGGACAACTTTACCTCTAGAACCACTGCTGTCAATCAAATTGTTTGTTAAATGCTTAAGATACATAAAAACCTACTTTTACGAACTAGTCTTAGGTTTTTCACAATCTGGAATCTGTAAAAAAAAAAACACTGCAGTAAATTTTCTGGATTCTCTAGGTCAATAATTATCAGAAAAAATGTTGAAATTTACCTTTGGGAAGCCATTGTTACAAACTCTGCCTGTGTCCTGTCATCTGTTCACCACCGGAGGTCACCCGTTCATCACACTGACTGTCACTCACTATTTTCAACTTCATTTCCCATGTGTCTTTGTTTCTCTTTGCCCTTTCACCCTCAGCCAATCACCTGCCATATAAATACTAGCCCATTTCATTCACTCCCTGCCAAGTATTGGTTTAGCATAGCTACTGTACAACGCGTTATCCTTGTTTTTCTAGTCTTGTTTCCTTGTTCTCCCGTCTGTTTGTCGACCTACCGCCTGGCCTCTGGAATACTCTTTGTCTCGGCCTATTAGGATTACGTTCGCTAGTGTTTTGACCCTCGCCTGTCTGGACTACTCTGGTGTTTTGCCTTCGTTGTATCTGTTTACCGTTTGCCCGACCTTCTGCCTGTTTGACCACGTCTGTAAATAAAGCCTGCAATTGGACCGCCTGTCTCACGTCTCTCTGTAACAGAATACTCGGCCAAACCAGGATCCAGCGGCCCTTCACATGGACTTTGGCCAGGTATGGACACGGCTAAACTGTTGTTAGCCCTCGAGCAGGGCACACGATCACTCGAGGGCTACATTGAGCAATATTTGGACGTTGTTTATCATTCTGATCTGCCGGACTGTGTGCTGATAGACTTGAAGGTGTGAATCAACCGCTTAAGTCTCAGCTTATTCGCGAGGGTCCATGCTCGTCACTTAGTGATTTCATAGACTATGCCTTGCTTTGCGTCGGCTCGTCCTTCACCATAGGTGTCACGGAGGAAGAACGCGACATCACGGTAACGACGGCCGCGAAGTTTAATCACTCACATGCCCCCGGTCATTCTAATGGACTGGTCGCAACTCAGATGATGACACCCGCGAGTGAAATAGCGTCCGCGCCGGGCTGCGATCACAAAATGGCGGTCGCGCCGGACCACGAACACAAAATGGCGGCTGCAGCATCTATCCCTCACATCACGTCAGCTTATCAGAGACTAGTATCCAGCTTGGAGGACCCACCACTGCTGTCAGTTCGAACAGTCAGTCTCTTAAAGTTAACTTCAACCAAGCCACGACCAATGTCTTATGTCATGTCTGCACCCATCATGGCCACTCTTCCAGAAGCTGCTCCCGCAAAGTCAAATCACTTCACAGCCGCTGTTCCTGCAGAGTCAAGTAAAGTTAAAGCTTCAGTTCCTGAGTCAAGTATCATCTCTGCTGCAGTTCCTGAGTTAAGTAAAGTTAAAGCTCCAGCTGAACTTCCAGACCCTGCTCACAAGATGGCCGCCCTTCCAGTGCCTACTCACAAGATGGCCGCCCTTCCAGAGTCCGTTCACAAGATGGCTGCCCTTCCAGAGCCTGCTCACAAGATGGCCGCCCTTCCAGAGTCCGTTCACAAGATGGCTGCCCTTCCAGAGTCTGCTCACAAGATGGCCGCAACGCCCAAGATGGCGCCACGCCAGAGCCTGTCGCAAAGATGGCCGCCACGCCAGAGCCTGTCGCAAAGATGGCCGCCACGCCGGAGCCTGTCGCAAAGATGGCCGCCACGCCAGAGCCTGTCGCAAAGATGGCCGCCACACCGGAGCCTGTCGCAAAGATGGCCACCACGCCATAGCCTGCACCCAAAATAGCAGTCAAGCCAGCGACCGCCAACGCCCCGTCAACCAAGCCAGCGCCCGCTAACGCCACGTCAGCCAAGTCAGCGAAGTCAGCCAAGTCAGCGCCCGCTAACGCCACGTCAGCCAAGCCAGCGCCTGCTAACGCCAAGTCAGCCAAGCCATCGCCCACTAGCATCACTTCAGCCAAGCCGGTGCTCGCTAGCGTCACAGCCGCTGTTCTTGCCAAGTCAAGTCACATCGCAGCCGCTGTTCCTGACAAGTCAAGTCACGTCACAGCTGCTGTTCCTGCCAAATCAAGCCACGTCATAGCTGTTGTTCCTGCAAAGTCAAGCCATGTCCCAATTGCTGTTTCTACAAAGTCAAGTTACATCACAGCAGCTGTTCCTTCAGAGTCAAGTAAAGGCCCAGCCTCACTTCCTGAGTCAAGACAAGACCCAGCCTCACTTCCTGAGTCAAGTCAAGACCCAGCCTCATTTCCTGAGTCAAGTCAAGACCCAGCCTCACTTCCTGAGTCAAGTCAAGACCCAGCAGCACTCCCTGAGTCAAGCCAAGACAGAGTTTCACACCCTCAGTCAAGTCAAGACATCTCAACACTTCCAGAATCCAAGCAAGTAACAGCAGCACCTGCAGAGGCACTACAGTACCTCCTGAATCAAGTCAAGCCACAGCTGTTCCAGCCAAGCCAGGTCAAGTCACAGCTGTTCCACTAAAACCAAGTCAAGTCACAGTTGCTCCTTCAAGGTCAAGCAAGGTCACACGTTCACCCGAGCTTCCAGAGCCAAGTCACGTCTCGCCCGAGCGTCCAGAGCCAAGTCACTTCTCACGTGAGCGTCTTGAGCCACGCCACGCCTCGTCTGATCTGCCAGAGCCTCGGAATGTCTTGATTGCCAGCATAATGGACCCTCCTTTAGTGTCAGTGTGGGCTGCAGGCATACCCGCAGAACCGACGCCCTCAAGCCACGCAGAGCTTATGCTTCCAAGCCTTACACCCTCAAACCCGGTGTGCCTCCCATTAACCACAGCACTGCCCACGATGGCCATCGCCATTTTGAGTGTGTGGGCTCCCTGTCGTACAGTACCTCCTGAATCAAGTCAAGCCACAGCTGTTCCAGCCAAGCCAGGTCAATTCACAGCTGTTCCACTAAAACCAAGTCAAGTCACAGTTGCTCCTTCAAGGTCAAGCAAGGTCACACGTTCACCCGAGCTTCCAGAGCCAAGTCACGTCTCGCCCGAGCGTCCAGAGCCAAGTCACTTCTCGCGTGAGCGTCTTGAGCCACGCCACGCCTCGTCTGATCTGCCAGAGCCTCGGAATGTCTTGATTGCCAGCATAATGGACCCTCCTTTAGTGTCAGTGTGGGCTGCAGGCATACCCGCAGAACCGACGCCCTCAAGCCACGCAGAGCCTATGCTTCCAAGCCTTACACCCTCAAACCCGGTGTGCCTCCCATTAACCACAGCACTGCCCACGATGGCCATCGCCATTTTGAGTGTGTGGGCTCCCTGTCGTCTCTGTCATGGCTATGGAGGCCGTTCCTGAAGTTCCTGTCTGCCTTGTTATGGCCATGGAGGCTGTATGTGAACCATTTATGCCGCCCTGGTGGGCTCCTGCTCCGTCTGCGGCGCCCTGGTGGACCTCTGCTCCGTCTGCGCCACCATGGAGGGCTTCTGTTTGGCTCTGGTGGTCTTCCACTCCACCATGGGGATCTTCGTTTCTTTGCGGGCTTAGTTCTCCCTCTCCTGCTGGCTCCGCCCTGGTTCCCTAATCTGCCAGCCCTGCCTCAGTCCCTAGGTCCTTCACCCTCACATGGCCCTGGCCCTCCATCCCTCCCCCTATTCCGCCTCCGCTCCACCCCCCTTGGGGGGGGTTGGGGGCTATGTTACAAACTCTGCCTGTGTCCTGTCATCTGTTCACCACCGGAGGTCACCCGTTCATCACGCTGACTGTCACTCACTATTTTGGACTTCATTTCCCATGTGTCTTTGTTTCTCTTTGCCCTTTCACCCTCAGCCAATCACCTGCCATATAAATACTAGCCCATTTCATTCACTCCCTGCCGCGTATTGGTTTAGCATAGCTACTGTACAACGCGTTATCCTTGTTTTTCTAGTCTTGTTTCCTTGTTCTCCCGTCTGTTTGTCGACCCACCGCCTGACCTCTGGAATACTCTTTGTCTCGGCCTATTAGGATTACGTTCGCTAGTGTTTTGACTCTCGCCCGTCTGGACTACTCTGGTGTTTTGCCTTCGTTGTATCTGTTTACCGTTTGCCCGACCTTTTGCCTGTTTGACCACATCTGTAAATAAAGCCTGCAAATGGATCCGCCTGTCTCACGTCTCTCTGTAACAGCTATAATGGGATCACTTAGAAAAGGGGCCTGTCCAAGTATACCCAAAAGCCTATAAATCCCAAAGGAAAGCTCAAAACTTCACAAAACCCGATGAGTACATGCAACAG
Organism: Garra rufa; assembly: GCF_049309525.1. Taxonomy (NCBI): domain Eukaryota; kingdom Metazoa; phylum Chordata; class Actinopteri; order Cypriniformes; family Cyprinidae; genus Garra; species Garra rufa. The sequence goes on from NC_133377.1 coordinate 8,691,881, forward strand.
GTGATTCTTAACAAGCATGCAAAGTTTTAAGGAGATTAGACCACAGCTGCTGCTATAACAGTCATAAACAATTAAAAAACATCATATTTCTATGGCCAATATAAATTACCTGATCATTGATTTATATGATTGATTTATATATGTGCTTAAATGCCTTAAAGCGCTTGAACCCCAGTAATCGATCAATTGTCAGATGTAGAAGCCATACTATGCCGGTGCTTCTAAAAATGATTTCAGTCTTTTTTTTAAACATTAGAATAGTTTGCAAGAGTGTGATTATAAACAGAGTGAGGCTGTGAAAGCCACTAATGAGTAGAGTAAAAATTAGAAAAATAAAAGCTTTTAAAAAATTTTTACACTTGAAGTCTTACCAATGTATTTTATGTTGTAGAGTGAAACATGAAAATATGTTGAGCTTGTGTTCACCACAGATATTATTTTAGGATTTAACCCATATCCCATTAAAAACCGATTGGCTTCATGATGATGGATCCAAGTTCACGCTTCCAGGTTTTGGCCTACAAAAATACATCCTCCCTGCAGCACTCTGTTGACTTAAGCCTGCAACAATCACCTAGAACATCTAAGCAAACATCTATCAATGCACTCTGAACTCCCTAACTTTGTGACAGCAACTTTTTCACAAGGAAGCATCACTACACTTCCTTACAGTTTCAATATTAAGTTATAATAATCAATGTTGAGTTATTTCAATGCATTAAAAAGTGAAGCAGGTGTGGGCACTTCTCTGTCTGTCTGTAGCTAATGGAAACAGAAAGGGTGTGTTCCCCAAGAGTTCATTGAGATTCGATCTGTGTGCCAGAGTTCCCTTGAATTTGTAGTACTCCCTGGGGTGTCTCCTCTAATGGCTGGTGAGTCATTCTGTGGTACAGGCATTAAATTACTGTGAGTTTGCCAGCTCAATGCTCTCTCATCATTCACAAAACACACACACACACAGTCATCCAATCCGATGGTGCAATACCACATTGCCCACATCCACAGTACCTGTACAAACCACACACACACACTCCTCAAATTAATAATTACTACCTGAACTGAATTGTGTGGTTGTAATCTGTGATATTTTTTTTTTGTTGAATAGCTTTAATGATGCCGAGAGGATGAAGTCGTCTTTGCTGGATTCAACCAGTAATAAACCCTCCGTGGCATATGTCATGAGTCATCTCCAATAAATCTGCATAGATAATGTAGCTATAATGTAGTTATTAAAATTCTCTCCTCTGACTGTACCCTCCTGCCGCAGCTCTGTCTATTTCGGTCTCCGTCTGCAGTAGATGAACAGGCTGCGAGTGTGTTACTTTGAGCTGTGACTGTAAGTCTAGACTGTAAGTCCCTCACACTCTTGCACAGTCAAACAGAGAATTACCCAATGGTGACGAGAGCTTAAGGTAGAAATAGATTTTATGAAAGGTCAAGGTTTGACTTTTTGAAGTCAGCATGAAATTAAATTGACCATGTTTACTGTTTTAAAGGAATAGTACTACCAAAAATAAATAATTTACTCAACCTCATATCATTCCAAAGCTCTTTTCCATTCAGTTACAATTACTACAGACTACTGTAGACCCTCAAGTGTCAAAAACAACACAGAAGCACCATAAACATGGTCAGTTTGATTTTTTTAAAAAGAAATTAGTAATTGAAAGTGGCAGTAAAGACATTGATAATGTTACAAAAGATCATTATTTCACATGAATGCTATTATTTTGAACTTTCTATTCATCAAAGTGTTTTAACATTGATAATAGGAAAGTTTCTTGAGCAGCAAATCAGCATATCAGAATGATTTCTGTAAGATCATGTGACACTAAAGACTTGAGTAATGATGCTGAAAATTCTGCTTTGATCACAGGAATAAATTACATTTTAAAACTCCTCTACTATGTTCTTCATCAAATTAAATGCAGCATATGTGAACATGAGAACATTAAAAAATCTTTTTGAGGCCAAAAATAAATCACATTTCAAAACATTTCGCAAATAGAAAACAGTTATTTTAAATTGTAATAATATTTCAAATGTAATATTACTGTTTTCACTGTATTTTGACCAAATAAATGCAGCCTTGGGGAGCTTAAGTCACCCTTTTCAGTGACATTAACAATGTTTTAAATGACTGCAAACGTTTTCTTTTAAATGAATCAGTTTATTCAGTTTAAAAAAAAACAGTCTGAATGCTTAATTCACAAATTATAAAAGTGGAGAGGAGTATTATCAGTTAATAGCCCTATTTGAATGGTAATTGTTTCTCATGTGGGCATCTGTGAAAATAAATTTACATGGCAGCTCAGTGATAAAACACTGATTTTTCTGAAGTTTCTGTGATACTACAAACCTGGAATGTGCTGCTCACGTGGCCAGTTGCATGATTGTGTGTTGTAAATAAAATGCCAAATGCTTTGAATAATAAGAATACCTTCATATTTAATATTATCCTATTTATTATCTGATTATTTAAATCTCCTGTTTAAAAATAGCAAGATACATGCACTATAGTTGCACTGTAGTCCTGCATTTTTTCTCTCAAAATGATGGATGTCATTAAAAATGTGAAGATTAACAGAAATAACTTAATGCAACCTCTTATTTACATAAAGTAAACATAAAGCTGCTTGGTTTGTATTTTTATGTATATATGTATACATATTTTAAAACTGTATTGCATACCTGTTGCCATAATAATGACCCATTTAACATGTTTATGTGCTCTTTCTTCTTTTTGTTCTTAACAAGCTCCACCACAGAGCTCACACTCTGTGGTAGAGAAGTTATGAAATATTGTTCTTGTAAATACTTTCCAACAGTTTTTTTTTTTCAGTAATAAATATGCATGCATGTGCATGCAAAGTGCAACAGATACTTTATGGTAGAAGAAATGGACAGCACCTGAGTTGAATATATGAGTATCACAGCAAAGGGTCTGAATACTTAGGACCATGTGATATTTCAGTTTTTCTTTTTTAATAAATCTGCAAAAATGTCAACAATTCTGTGTTTTTCTGTCAATATGGGGTGCTGTGTGTACATTAATGAGGAACAAAATGAACTTAAATGATTTCAGCAAATGGCTGCAATATAACAAAGAGTGAAACATTTAAGGGGGTCTGAATACTTTCCGTACCCACTGTATACAAAACGCTATTGGCTATTTAGGAAAAATGTTAAAAAAATGATGTTGCACCCTTTCTTCCTGTTTCAGATGAAGTTATATCAACACATAGAATAATGCAATGTGGTTTAAACATTTCAGTGGACCTTTAAAGGTTTAGTTAACTTCTGAATAAAAATTCCTGATCATTTACTCACCCCCATGTAATTCCAAAATGTTTCCAAAAAAGATTCTAGGATTTTTCTCCATATAGTGCACTTCAATGGGGATCAACAGGTTGCAGATTCAGTAGTCTCTGCCTCAGATGTCATGCCCATGAACCGCTGGCTGAAATTGTGATGCATACGGCGCGCTTAGCTGGAAACCCTTCAGAAGTTTTAAAGTCGTCTTCTGACTGATTGAAGTGTAAAGGATTTCGAGGGGGATTTATGTGTCGCGGTCTTCAAAGGAGTCCTATTATTGCTCTTTTACAAAGTCTTTATTTCGTTTTGGGGGTGCATTAGAACATGCTCTCATGCTCGGTGGTTCGAAAAGTGCATTATTTTTCACATAATTTACATTATTACAATAGCTTTCTCCCCAACCTGGCAAAAAATGGCTTGATTATTTCCAGGTTTGATGAAGGTCCACCTTCAGAAAAACAAAATGTGTTGTGATTGGTTAGTGATCCCACTGTGTTGCGATTGGTGGAACAGCTTAGAGTTTTAGTCCCCTTCCCAAAGCAGCAAGTTCCGTGTACAACTGTTAGCGCAAGCTAGATTAAAGTGATTCTTACGTTTTAAATATGGATATTGTTCTTACAAAAACATTGGTTTGGATGAATGCACTTTATTGGACTTGTTTTGTACTGATATACTGAAACACGAGTATATGCTGTTGTAAAGCTTGGGAGTGCCAGGATTATTTTTAATATACCTCAGATTGCATTCATCTGAAAGAAGGAAGTCATATCCACTTTGGCCTAAACATTCTTTTTATTTTATATTTTATTACTGTGTAAGACTTTGGTTTAACAATAGGGAAATGAGTTTGGCTGTACTGCTCAGACAACTTGCAAAATAATAAAATCAACATGACAAAGAATCCTAATAAAATCATGATATTTCTGAAAAAAATGATATTTTTGCCATATCGCCCACTCCTAGTCTGAAGGTCTGGCTACGCGAGACTACAGTTTCAGTGCAGCTTCAAAGGGCTCTACGCAATCTCAGCCAAGGAATAAGGGTCTTATCTAGCGGAAACGATTGGCCATTTTCTAAAAAATAAATAAAAATGTACATACTTTTTAAACACAAATGCTCTTCTTGCATTCACTAGACTTCACTAAACTGTTCATTTTGAATCAATTTCTTCTTGTAAACTCAGAGATGTGAATTCAGACCTTAGTGTTTGTCAAAAAAACAGCAGGTAATTCGGACAGGGGACTCTTATGCAGGTGGTTGGGGGAAAATGGCATTCTGGATTTGGACGGCAATAAAATCACCATGAGAAACAATTACCATCAGAATCAACCTAGTGATATAAATTTCCATCTGTTTCTTGTGTAAAGCTATCATATGACTTTGTACATGTGGATACTTTTTTTTTGGGATGCTGACTTTTCACTTTTCCTTGTATTTTCATTGCATATCCTGTTTCACTCAAAAATACACCACTTAATGGAAGTGAAATGGGTTTCATGTTGGCTTTAATGCACATTAGTTGATTCGATTACATTCTATGAGCACAAACCCAATATAATGGTACTGCGATAACAGTTTGAGTGCAAAATGTTTTTTTGAAATGTTAATTGTCCATATTAATAATTCAGCAGTAAAACGCTAAAATACACTTTGACAAAACACATTATGCTAATGGAAAAGTTTGGACATAATAGACTGAACTTTGGTTCAAAGTGTGAGTTGGGGTCAGAGTTCTTCTTTGTATTAAATTTGCAGTATTTAGGTGAATATGCCTTTTCTATTCTTTTCCAGCACATTACAGACTGAATGCCTCAATGAATAAGCCATGAACTGTCATTATGTTTCCACAGACCATGGAGGAGCACATGGCCTTCATCATGACCGTGCCCACAACTCTGGCCATTTTTCTCGCCATCTTCATCCTCGTCTGCATTGAGTCAATCTTCAAAAAGCTTCTCCGCCTCTTCTCACTGCTCATCTGGGGCTGTCTGGTTGCCATGGGTTACCTCTTCATGTTCTTCGGTGGGATCATCTGTCCATGGGACCAGGTGAGACTTGAGTGACAGCACTTTCATCGCTCTCCGTTTCTGCGCAACTGCCCTTCAGCGACCGTCTTCGACCTCTACGGCTATCGCTTTTTAATTTACCTTTTTAGTGCTCAGAATGAAGTATTCGGCATGTATAAAACACGACTTGCGTCAGTGCGATTTATATATGTGGAAGTGAAAATAAATTGCTCGGATGGAAAGCGCTAGCAGACGCGGTGAAAGCGCTGCACAATCATGCAGATATTCACTAACGCGGTGTCATTTTCCTCTAGTCATTTGCACAGTAATTCATGAATTTTAGTGTGCGAGCTGTTCTGCGCACTGAATCATTCATTAGTTCATTGAACTCCGCTTAACACATGATTTTGGCTAATGACTGTGACACAATCTCAACATAAATGCATGTCTTAGAGTAATTATGACAATTGGTGCTATTTCTGTCTGCCTCTGCATCCATAAAACAGATCAGGTATTAAACAGACTTGTTCACACACTCTTCTTTGCTCCGTTAGCGAGGAGGAGGTGCAATCAGCCCAGCCACCACTCAACAAGATGGCAAAAACATCCGCGGTTTGGTCGTCTTTTATAAACAGCTCTTGAGTTATGATATTACGCCGGCTGTAGGAGGGGAGATTGGCTGTTCCGTGCACGAGTAAATGTAGCTCGTCGTGAGTCATCCAGGCTGTTTGCTCGACATGACTTAATAACTTAATAACTCGGATGGGCTCAGTGATCTGGAAATGATGAGATATGCATATACGACACAAACTGGCTCTGGATCAAAGGTTGGCAACATTTCACTAGGAACTACTTCGATAAAAGCTAGGTGGCACCTACGTGACATCCATTTTAGACAATTAGCCATAAATATGCCCACTGTCCTGGAGAGATGTCACCATCAGAAGTGCAGTAATGAATACTATTAATGAGTGGCCCAATGTTGTAGCTGCAATATTTAATGTGCTCCCTCCATATATAGTTTTATTTATTTATTTGCAATTTTTTTGTGGGTTTTCTTTTTGCTTTTCTTTTGTCTTTTTTTGTTCTGTTTTGCTTTCTTTGCTCTTTTTTGCTTTTCATTATTTCATTGTTTGTTTCATTTTGTTTCATTTAGTTAGTTTTTGCTTTGCTTTTGTTGTGTTGTGCTGTTTTGCTTTCTTAGCTTTTGTTTTTGTCTGTTTTGCTTTCTTAGCTTTTGTTTTTGTCTGTTTTGCTTTGCATTGTTTCATTGTTTTGTTTTGCTATGCTTTTGTTTAGTTTTTTTTTTGTTTTTTTGTTCTGTTTTGCTTTTGTGTTGCTTTGCTCTCTTTGATTTTGTCTTTTGTCTCTTGCTTTGCGTTGCTTTATTGCTTTTGTTTTGGGGATTTTTGCTCTTTTTTGCTTTGCTTTTGTTTTTGTTTTTTTGTGGGTTTCCTTTTCTTTTGTCTTTTTTTGTTCTGTTCTGTGCTGTTTTGCTTTCTTTGCTCTTTTTTGCTTTTCATTATTTCATTGCTTTTCATTTTGTTTTATTTAGTTAGTTTTTGCTTTGCTTTTGTTGTGTTGTGCTGTTTTGCTTTCTTAACTTTTGTTTTTGTCTGTTTTGCTTTGCATTGTTTCATTGCTTTGTTTTGCTATGCTTTTGTTTATTTTATTTTTTTGTTTTTTGTTCTGTTTTGCTTTTGTGTTGCTTTGCTCTCTTTGATTTTGTCTTCTGTCTCTTGCTTTGCGTTGTTTTATTGCTTTTGTTTTGGGGATTTTTGCTCTTTTTTGCTTTGCTTTTGTTTTTGTGGGTTTTCTTTTTGCTTTTCTTTTGTCTTTTTTGTTCTGTTCTGTTTTGCTTTCTTTGCTCTTTTTTGCTTTTCATTATTTCATTGCTTTTTTCATTTTGTTTTATTTAGTTAGTTTTTGCTTTTGTTGTGTTGTGCTGTTTTGCTTTCCTAGCTTTTGTTTTTGTCTGTTTTGCTTTACATTGTTTCATTGTTTTGTTTTGCTATGCTTTTGTTTAGTTTTTTTGTTTTTTGTTCTGATTTGCTTTTGCGTTGCTTTGCTCTCTTTGATTTTGTCTTCTGTCTCTTGCTTTGCGTTGTTTTATTGCTTTTGTTTTGGGTTTTTTTGCTCTTTTTTGCTTTGTGTTGTTTTTTTTTTGTGGGTTTTCTTTTTGCTTTTCTTTTGTCTTTTTTTGTTCTGTTTTGCTTTCTTTGCTCTGTTTTGCTTTGCAATATTTCATAGATTTTTTGTTTTATTTAGTTATTTTTTGCTTTGCTTTGCTTTTGTTGTGCTGTTTTATTGCTTTTGTTTTGGGGTTTTTTGGCTCTTTTTTGCTTCGCTTTTGTTTTTTTGTGGGTTTTCTTTTTGCTTTTCTTTTGCTAAAGGAAGTAATTTACCATTAACTTTGTTATGTATTGGTCCACATTTAGAAAAGCCACAATTCAGTCCATGTATAGAAAATGGTACTGGGCCATGCTAACCAGCTTAACCATGAACCTTTATCTGCTTCAGGCTGGTTAGTGTTATTTTGCTGCTGGTGTAGACTGTAGACTAGAGACCTGCGCGGGATGGATTTTTCAGTCCCACTCCCGCCCGCTCCCGCAAGATTGTGTCCCGCGCCTGCCCGCTCCCGCAGAAATATATGTTATCTCGTCCCGCTCCCGCCCGCGACATTCGTGTTTTGTCCTGCTTCCGCCTGCAAAAGCCCGCAAAAAATTAACCTATATAGATTTTTTCAGTACATCGATTGAATTTACATGAAACAGTTCTGTAACATCTCTTAAGTTCCACTAGACCCCAGCTTAAACGCTCTGGATAAAATATTTGTCATTTAGGCTAAGCATCAACATTCACAACCACTGTTATTCTTAAAAAAAGCAAACATGAGCTACTGCGTGCATCCATGGCAGAATGCAAACAAACAAAGCTCCTTTAAAGCTGACATCTCAGTACATACGCCATCTCATAAAGCTCTTATAACACAATGGATATTATGCACAATTCATTCATTTACCTTTATTTAACCAGGAATAAAAACTCACTGAGATTAAAATCTCTTTTCCAGGAGTGTCCTGGCCAAGGTAGGCAGCCATTTAACAACAGAGTTGCAACAGACATTACAAAGAAAACAACTAACACATTAAAAACAATCACACACAATTTGGTTTCTCTCTAAATTACACAATAAAGACTTAAAATTATTATACGACACCAAGTTCTGTAATTTTATCTCCTTAAGATTCCAGTCTGAAGTGGCGGCATATTTAAAAGAAGTTTTACCGAGTTCAGTCCTGACAAAAGGCACACACAGATTGTAATTTGATTGAGAACGTAGTGAGTAACTTTTAAAGGAAATCCTTTGTATAAGACAGCAGAGATAAATTGGTAAGCAACTCAAGATTGCCTTATATATCAACAAATACCAATGCATTTTTCTGCGGATACTCAAAGAGAGCCATGCAACTCTTTTATATAATTCACAATGATGTGTTGAAAATTTACATCCAGTTATAAATCTTAGAGCTCCATGGTACAGAGCATCCAAAGATAGAAGAAGATAAGAAGGAGCATGCTGATAAACCACATCCCCATAATCAAGAACCGGTAAAAACATAGCAGAAACTATTTCTTTCTTAACCTTAAATGAAAAACATGACTTATTTCTAAAATAAAAACCAAGCTGCTTCTTTAGTTTTATTTGCAAATACTTAATATGTGAACCAAAACGCAATGTGTTGTCAATAATAATGCCCAAATATTTGTATTCCAACACTGAGGTAACTTGGCTCCCCTGATAAGTTTGGAGTACAATAGGGTTCTCTGAAGTTCTAGAATTTGTAAATAACATACACTTTGTTTTGTCAATATTTAAAACCAACTTCAAAGCACAGAATCTATTTAGAATAATATCAAAAACAGACTGTAAAGAAGCCACAGATTGTTGCTTAGAGGGAGCCGAGCAGTAAACAATATCATCTGCATAGAAGTGGAACTTTGCATTGACAATATTAAAATCAAGACAATTTATATATATACTAAATAATAACGGCCCTAACACAGATCCTTGAGGGACTCCTTTAATAATCTCCAAAAAATCTGACCGAACACCTTCCACCTGAACACATTGGGTTCTACCCTGTAAATAGTTTGTGAACCATAAAATAACATTTTCTGATAACCCTACCTGTCGAAGCCTATCTAATAATATAATGTGATCCACGGTATCAAAGGCCTTTGATAGGTCAATAAAAACACAAGCACAATGTTGTTTATTATCTAAGGATTCCACGATATCATTCATAACCTTTAAGACAGCTGTAGTGGTACTATGCCCTTTACGAAAACCAGATTGATTAATAGATAGAATATTGTGACAATTTAGATACTGAGCCAACTGATTACTAACTAAATTTTCTAAAACTTTTGAAAGAATACAAAGTTTAGATATAGGTCTATAATTATCCATTAAGGAAGAATCTCCCCCTTTTGGCAAAGGAACAACAAATGCTGATTTCCAAATCCTAGGAATTATATTAGATGATAGTGAGAGATTAAATAAATATGTCAATGGAGGAGAAATCAAATCAGCCGCTAATTTTAAATACAGTGGGGCAATGTGATCAGGACCTGATGATTTATTCACATCTAGTGCCTTTAAAGCCAAATAGACATCGGAGGAAGTAATCTGTTGAAAAGCAAACTCACTAGACCATAGATTATGTTCAGCTTTAAGGAAATCTAGGTCAAAAACTGTATTATTATTTGTTGGAAATATAGACCCTGATGCAATGAAATATCTGTTAAAACTATTAAGCATTTGTTTTTTGTCTGTAATTTTGATAGAATCTATCGTTAAACAAGAAGGAAACCCCGAATTGTATTTATTACCAGTTAACAGTTTAATATTCCTCCACAACTTCCGAGAATTTGTCAAATTTTCTGTGGTTTTATCAAGAAAGTAGTCAGATTTCGATTTTCTAATCGCAAATGTACATTTATTTCGGAGCTGCCTAAAATGTAGCCAGTCAGAATTTAACTGTGTTTGTCTAGCCCTGGCCCATGCTGCATCCCGTTCTTGAATAAGTTCGCACAAGACAGTTGAGAACCATGGATTATCCCGACATTTAACTCTATATTTTCTCAAAGGTGCATGCTTATTAATAATTGACATAAAACTATTATAAAAATATTCCCAAGCACACTCAACATCCGGAATTAAAGTCATTTTATCCCAATCAGTTTGTGCAAGATCATTCAAGAATGCCTGCTCACTAAAATGTTTCATAGAACGCTTAGTTATAATTCTCGGGTTCTGCTTAGGCAGCCGTGTATCTCTGACTACTGCCACAACACAATGATCACTAATATCGTTTGCAAATACAGAAACTGAGGAATATTTATGTGGAACGTTTGTAAGAACAAGATCTAATAATGTAGATTTTTCTCGAAATTTAGAATTTGGCCTGGTGGGTGTATCTACTAATTGAAAAAAATTATGACTATCACAAAAAAAATTTAAATCATCGGATATTGCATGCATCCAATTCAGATTAAAATCACCCATTATGAGCATTTCCTTATATTTCAAAGAGGTCAATGAATGCATTAGTGATTGTACAGCATTGCTAGTAGCCGAAGGAGGCCTATAACAACCAGCTATAGTGATCTGAAGGGTTTTGGACACACAGAGATTCAAAGCTAATAATTCATACTGTTTTGGTATTGAGACCGAAAGTAGCAATGATGCCTCTAGATGTTCTTTGACGTAAATTGCTACCCCACCACCCTTTTTTAATCTATCTGATCTAAAAACCTTATAACCAGTAATACTGATATCTCTGTCTGAGATAGATTTATTAAGCCAGGATTCAGATATAACTATCACATCCGCATTTGTATTTTTAGCCCAGATGTATACCATATCCAATTTGGGCAACAAGCTACGAACATTTAAATGTATAAAACCCAATCCAGATCTTGTTTTTAACTCAGCTGGAGTAGTAAAACTTAAGGCAGTATAAGGTCCTGGATTTGGAGATACATTCCCAGACATTAACAACATTAAAACTATTAGACTCCTTCGTTTAACTGAGTTACTAACTCTACTTCCAGCCATAGACCCCAAACAAGCTATATTAGTCATACAATAATTTTCCTCCCTAGATAAAGCACATTTCATAAAATCCAAATACTTAAAATCTATGGGGTACAGCAATTCATAGTATTGTTCAAACATAACAGAGTTAGTAGATACTCCATATTGTGTCCGAATATCAAAATTTACAGTTGATGAGTTGCACGCTGAAAATAAGCCAGAGACATACCCGCTGCCACTTATATGAACTTGACAAGATATCCAGAAGAATAAACTTAAAAATAACATGCATCCAAACGTTAAACACCACATGATGTACGCAAGCAATTTGTCGACCACAGAGTCCAATATATAGGTCCATATAATAAAATAATGTCCAGGATCCTGTACACACAATCAAATTCAGCTTGTAAACTGAATGCTTGTGCGCGATACAGCAAATGTGTGCAATGCAGCAAACCAGATTTAAATCCAGATTCCAATCTGAGGCTTAAACAGCGGCACGCAATCACGCACACACAATGACTTGGACCGGATCACTTATAGTGCGGTGTAACAAGTCAAATTTAAGTCCTCAGTCAAACAAAAAATAAAACTTCAGGATTCTAGCACTTATTGAACTTAAAACTCCAAAATTCCTGCTCCAACAACGACACACAATCACGCTCATACACGAGTACCTTGAGCTGAAATATCTTGTGAATTGATGCTTGTGTGCGATGTAATAAAACTGTAGATTTTGTCTGCCGAGGCTATGAGGGATTCAAACAGTTTTAAATCCAATTCCCGGTCAAACTCCAGTAATCAAGCACTTCACGGGCTCAAATCTCAGAAATTCCTGCTCAGGCAGCGGCGCTCACTCAAGCAATGGAGTGGAGGATAACTTGTAACTTGATGCCTGTGTGCGATGAAATAAAATCAGTCAGATTTTCATCCGATTCCCGGGCCAACAAGACTTCAAAGGTTTTAATCGTCCAGGACGCCCAGGACGCGATAGCTTGAATCGGGTATACCTCTGCAGGTGTAACACGCTGAATCCCCGTGGCACTCGTGTACAAGTTTACTCAATAAATCATCAACTAGGTGACTTCGAGCATCAGCAGTCCATTTAAAAAGACAAAACCTTTTTAAAAACCTCAGGAACACTTAAATCAATTTCAACGAAAACGGACACAAACACAAACAGACTAATTGGCTGCCATCTTGGATCCACTTATAATTAATCTTTCATAAATGTCTACACTTTGTGTGTTGTAATTCATAAGCACACAATATTCAGCACTGTTCAAAGCTTTTGAGCAGTGAGTGGATTTTAACTTAAACACCACTGATTGGCGATGCGTTCCAGAAATCAGCAGATGGCTACATTGCTCACGCTGCAAACAAGTTTTAAATTGAAACTGTCTATTCTTGCCCTTACTAATCATATTTATGTTGTTATTGCTGCTTTTGTGCAATAGATGAATAATTTTTTTTTTTTTTTTTAGATATTTTATGTTTAGATAATTCTATTTTGTGGGAGTCCCGCGAATCATTTTATTTTCCCGCAGCCCGGACACACATGAGTCCCTACCCGCCCGCACCCGCACTTGCCCATCAAGTTTTGTCCCGCGGCGCACTCTGTTGTGTTGCAGGTCTCTACTGTAGACCACTGCAGCCATGCTAAACAGTGCCAACTGGTGAAACTGTTCAACTTAAGTGAAGAAGCAACAGTTGAGACATCATCACACCAGCATCCAAATTGCCACATATGGTGGTGAGCAGCTACACCAGTCTTATTATCAGGGCTCTGGAATATAAATTACTCCCTAAGCTTGGTGCAGTTTGAGCTCACATGCTGTGACTGAAGGTTTAGTTCTAGAGGTAACCAGATGTCTGATGCTGGAAAATTCAGATAAGCCTGCTAATAAGGCTTCGCATACGTGACGGGAAGAACTAGTCGGGTTCAGGCGATCTGAATAAGCTACCACTTAATTAGCACTCAGAGTACTGCAGCAAAGTACTAATTAGCAAAGAGTTTCTGAATGTTTCTGGATGTGTCTTGAAAGTAGCATGTGTGCGCTTATTAGCGGAAATGAATGGCACAGTAGTTACGTCGACACTAGTCGAAGACTTAAAGAGCTCTATTAGGCTATGCACTATTTAATTTCCTGTTTTTACTCTAGCCTTTTAAGCTACACACTGCTCTTAGTACAGTTTTCTCTCCAGTTATGCTTTTTGAGGTGTGACAAACTACACGACCACATTGCTTGAGCTCTAATAAGCTGTACACTTGGAGTCGATTTGCATTGCTTACAAGGAAAAACTATAGAGTCCCAAACTACACAGTCACCAGCATGGGTCGAGGTACTACTGCAGATGAAAAGCCCTTACTATTTCTCACTAGAAGTCTGTAATGCAGGCATCATTAACCCACAGCAGTAGTTCTCCATTAGAGACGCCCGTGAAAAGCCAGCAGCCTTTGTATGTTGTACAGACGAAAGAACATAATTGAGCTCAGAGTCAGCAGAGGAACAAAAGGCAGCCGTACTCGCCTTACGCCAATCAGCCCGAGGGTAAATCGGAAGAAAAGACCCCAAAAAACATGCACAGTCCTGCGTACCCTCGTTTCCCTCAATTTGGTGTTGCCAGAGGTGTTGATTGAATGTCTTATGAAGGATGCAGAAGAATGATGGGGAAGTAATGGAGTGATGAGAGAGTGGAGAAGGCAGACAGGTGAAAAATAGATTTTGAGTCACTTTTTAAATACTTTTAAAAAAGGAGGAGGGCCTTCTCATGTTGCCTCAGATAAGCTGGCAGAGTGAAATCTGTAAATCAATGGCAATGGCTCTAAGCTGCGGGAAACACATAGTGAGAAGTGGGAAGCTGCTTTTAGCAGCATTGCAGACAGTCACTATGATATATATATATATATATATATATATATATATATATATATTATATATATATATATATATATATATATATATATATATATTGCACGTTGATAGGTGACATCTGTGCATTCCCACATTTGAAAAGTACCAGCTGCCACTGCTGCCAGTCAGGAATAGATGCAGTTAATGCGTTAAGGTTAATTCTGGTTGTAAATTTTGGTTGTAATCCTGTAAATTACACAAATAAAATACACATCATAATTGGGAAACAAACAAAAAAAAAAACATATGTGTTACCTTAGGTGAGTGCAGTGTGCTGATATACAGCCATGTTGCATGGCTACGTGTGTGATATTGTGTTTATACAACAGTTTGATGGAGTTTGTAAATACATAAGAAACAACAAAGGAGTGTCTTTGAAAACATTATTTTGTGCTGAACTACCTTCTTCTGCCACGGATTCAAATCTCAGTTCAACATTTTAACAGTTGAGCACTAGCCTCCGTTACTAATTGGAAAACGTCACTTTAGAACTAACGAAGGAACGTTGAGTTGATTCACTGAAAGCTTATTGTATTACTGTAATAAAAGCTCACTCTAGAGTATTTCCTGCAAGAGGCAGCATTCAGTCCTCAGCTAAATCTCATATTCACAATAAAACATTAGTATAATTATCTGCTGAGAAAAGCAATATCTTTGTAGCACTATCCTTTCATCTGGTAAAGGTGATTACTTAAGACAGCGCTGCTCAGTGCATTTGTTGGCTGTCTTACAAGCTGTTGTTGAAAGTAAAAATAACAAGTTATTACTTCTAGATCTTTTTACATCTAAAAGTCTTTGCTGCTGACACTTGTCACCATCTAATGGCAGAAGAGTTAAACTAATCACCATCACAAACACACAGTTTCCCAATACTAAATACTATTATTTATAAAAAGAAATATTATTTATTGAATAATACTATTTAATTAACAACAACAGCCATCATAAAAGTTGCTATCTCTGATATACAGCATTGAAGTTACATTAATTATAACGTGATGAGATTTTGGCCTTAGCCAAAACTATTTGCTCTGGAACAAATAACAAATTAGGGGTCCTATTATGCTCTTTTACAAAGTCTTTATTTTGTTTTGGGGGTGCACTAGAATATGCACTCATGCTTGTTGGTTCGAAAAATGCATTATTTTTCAATTCAAATTATTATTATAGCTTTCTCCTCAGGCTGGCAC
Source organism: Garra rufa (assembly GCF_049309525.1). Classification (NCBI taxonomy): domain Eukaryota; kingdom Metazoa; phylum Chordata; class Actinopteri; order Cypriniformes; family Cyprinidae; genus Garra; species Garra rufa. Next base: position 8,707,413 of record NC_133377.1, read on the forward strand.
AAATGGCTCGATTAGTTTTGGGTTTAATGAAGGTCCGCCTTCCGAAAAACGAAATGCATTGTAATTGGTTAGCAGTCCCACTGCATTGCAATTGGAGAACAGTTTAGACAGCTAGATTACACAAGCTAGTCTTAAGTGATTCTTAAGTTTTAAATATGGATATTTGTCTTACAAAAACACATCGGATCACTAATGAAGACTTTTACTGAAATAAGGAAGTCATATACGTCTAGAATGCATGGCGGGTGAGTAAATAATACGTTACAGTAGTGTTGGTCCTATTGTCAGCCTGCAAGTTTGCCTATACATGATATTATCATTATTGTGCTAATTTATTTAATTATTTACATGTCCGAAACCAGCTCCAGCATAAGGCTAGTGAAGCTATCTACAGTGTATGATGAATAAATCTCTTACCACACACTCCACACGTCTACGCCGTGGCTCCAGCACAGCTACCTGAGCGGTTTGCGGACGCTTTAGTCAATGCTTGCGTTTATAAGCTGAAGCATCCCAGAAGCGGATGTCCATGCTACATCGCTAAAGTTAGACAAATCCCTCTCCTCGTCCATGATTCGAATTTCCGTAGATGGGATTTATGTAGCATCCATAAAACAAACGCTGTAGTCCAAAGGAGCTGTTCGTTGTAGTTCTTGAAAAGGGATTTTTTTAAAAACTAAATATCTCCCTTTGGAGTGGACTTTGAGATTTGTAACTTTGTAGATGTTTTTTATGCCCAAACATGCACACCACACACTAGCTAAAATTCAAAAAGAGAAAAAGCATAATAGGACCTCTTTAATGAGACTGCTCTTTAGATTACCCAAAATGGATTATATCTCATGTTATACTATAGAGACATCAGAGCTTGCAGCAAATTCCAAAAAAATCTGGCCGAGGTAAGGCTGCTCTCGGCAGGTTCATGAGCACTTAAACGCCTGCTGACGCCCTGGAGCTCACATTTCTTAAAACATCAAAGAAAATTTTCAAAGATATGTTACCTTTATTAACAAACTACATATTTAAAGTCTAAACAAATACATTCTGACTTTAAAATATCTCAAAACTACATATCGTGACACAAAAACAGTATTATTTATAAAATTATTTAAAATTATAGTGGATTTGGCTGTCCGCTATGTAACTAAACAGCTTAAATATATCAGTTAAATGTATAAAATAATGTGAACAAGTTCAGTATGTTGTTATATATAGATTGTTAGTGGTAAGTCTCAGAATGACTGTAAGTAAGCGCTAGCACTAATGCCACTGATACCTCAAATTTGTCATTTTGTGTCATTATGTAAAATCACTGTTCTCTGTCACACCAGTTGTTTAATCATTCAAATGCTGTGTACTAATTATCCTCAATTCACCCCATTTATTCAAGTTCTTCCCGAGTCCCGTAAGTGTGATTTGGGCTGCATGTGATAACAGCACTCCTTATTATATCTTCCACTATTATTCTTTTAATGGAAGGCTTTCAGATTATCAGATTATTCCATTTCCGTTTGCTTTCCTAATACAAAAGCAGCACAGACTGGTTAACCAGACATTAAGATCCCCGTAGACCACATAATCTTATTCACTATGAAAAAGCAAACCTGTTAAGTGTGTCTTATGTATTTACTACCATCTGTTGCCTTAGCAACTCTTGAAGAATATGCTTAACATATGTTACAATCTAATTTTATCTGATGGTTTTATAGCAATAATATCTGAACACAATATTCTAGATCAATATAGCTATAACATCATGATACTCTGAACTCTGATCTCTAAAGCCTATGTTGAAAAGCAATTTAAGGTAATGTGAGTATAAACAAATTATGTTTTACAAACTGTACTCATAAAATTTATGAGAAATAACCCATAGAACATCTGTGTTTTTGTCCTGTTTATTAGTTTAAAATTATATTCATTTTTATTTAGTTTTAGTTAAGTTAAAGTAAATGAAAATGGCTTTTTTAATATTTCAATATGAATATTTTAATATTTTATTCTAAATAACAAAAGTTTTTTTTAATAGTTTTAGTAACTGTAATAACCTCAATCCAGAAATAGTTCCGCTCAGAATGTATTTAAAGATTTGGACACACCAGATGATTATAAAATCTTTTATCAACTCAAATAATCAGATTCTCCACCAGGACATATTAATAATGAGCTAAATTATAATTAGACTTGTTAATATTTTAAAATATCATCAGACTGGATTAATGATATTTGGATTCCTGGCTTTGAGTTGGGCAGCAGAACATTTTTCCCCCATCTATTGCAAATGAGAAATCTGTGTCGTACACTCGAAACCTCAATGCAAATCTCATCGGCAGGTACAGCATGTGTGTGATAATTCAAACCTGATTAATACCGGCAAACCTCTCCAAATGAGATCTGAGAGTTTCACAGAGCTCAAACCAGCTGTGACTCTGTTTGTTCTCAGCCCAACAAGCCATGTTCACAAAAACTGGCTGAAAGAAAAAGAGTCATATGGAAAGATACAGTGACATCCAAAAGTCTGAGTCCACACTGAAAAAAATGGCAGTCAAAATCCAATTTAAATTTAGAAATAGGTTTTAGGATTAGGAAACTAGTTTACTCCTTTTAACTGTTTATGTTTTCACTTCTATTGGGAGTTGGTATTTGCATTCAGTAAGTGTAAATAGCAATGAGATGATATTTACACTAAGTGAAAATACCCTGACGTGATCGCGATCACGATTACAGATGCCATGATTACATAATCGTCCAAAGCCACGATTACAAAAAAAAAAAAAAAGTTAATTATTCTGCATGCTTAAGGGGTGTGTTTAAAGTATCAATCGCCGAATCAAAATATTGTTATCGTGGGCACATCAAAATACCAAGAACAATTATTTCTAATAAATTATTTAGAATTTTAAATGCATTTTAAAGGGGTCATCGGATGCCCATTTTCCACAAGTTAATATGATGCTTTAGGGTCCCAATGAAAAGTTTGTAATATACTTTGATTCAAAATTCTCAATGGCTGTGTAAAAAAACACTAATTTTTACCTGGTAAAAATAGCTCTATTCTCAGCAACCGATGTCAGTGCATGGCCCTTTAAATGATATGAACCTCTGCTCACTCTGCCCCTCAGTTCTGTGGGGCGTGTCAAAACATTGCACATGGGGTGTTGCCTAGACAACAGTAGAGGGCACAGTTTGGGGAAAATAATGGTCGCGGGAGGCTTTGAAAACACGTGTGCAACCATATTAATTTGAACCAGAGTTGGACCTGGAACAAGATGACACCCGTGAAGAAGTTCGGCAATTACGGCTTTGAATGGCGTTTCTGAATGGTTATTAAACTTAAAGGAAAACTCCACTTTTTTTTGGAAATTTTCCAACTCCCCCGAGTTAATAAGTTGAGTTTTACCGTTTTGAAATCCATTCAGCCATTCTCCTGTTCTGGCGATATCACTTTTAGCATAGCTTAGCATAGATCATTGAATCCTATTAGACCAATAGCATCGCGTTAAAAAATGAACAACGAGTTTCGATATTTGTCCTATTTAAAACTAGACTCTTCTGTAGTTATATTGTGTACTAATACAGGTGGAAAATGTGATTTTCTAGGCTAATAAGATTAGCCCTACAAGGAAGTTTGCTGCATCAGGCGCAGTAATATCACGCAGCACCTGAAATTAGTTCCCAGCTAGGTTAGCATTTCCACATGTGCTGCGTGATATTACTCCGCCTGCTTCGGTCATGTTACGGCAGCAAACTTCCTTGACTATTACGCCGGAATGGGAGTGTAGTTCCTAATCTTATCGGCCTAGAAAATCGCAGCTTTACATTTTCCGCCAGTATTAGTACACGATATAACTACAAAAGAGTCAAGTTTTAAATAGGACAAATATAGAAACTCGTTGGTCATTTTTGAACTCGATGCTACTGGTCTAATAGGATTCAATGATCTATGCTAAGATATGCTAAAAGTGATATCGCCAGAACAGGAGAACGGCTGAATGTCAAAACGGTAAAACTCAATTTACTAACTCGGGGGAAGTTGGAGAAGGAGGCTATTTCCAAAAAAAAGTGGAGTGTTCCTTTAATGTCACTTTGATTTATCTTTGTATGTACTGGCAGGGTAGCGTACTGAGAGAGATATGAACGCGATGTGTTTACTGAGGTACAGCTGATTGAACAAGGGCAAATAAGTGATCGGTTAACATAACTTACCCCGTCGTAATACTGAAATACATAAATGTGAGTAGTTTGGTCTTTACTCATATGCAGTTGCGAGCTGTAAACACTAGTTTGCAGGTATTGTGTTAAAGTTACCATTCTTAATGCAGTTATAACTGATCCAAAACAATTTAAAATAATTGTACATGACTTCTTAATCATTGACAGACACCGTTTTAAACCATCTAGCATCACAAAGCTAGGCTTAATGTAGTTTTACAGCAATGTACACAGTTTAGACAATCACCTTAATGCATTGTTCATTATAAACGTGCGATTATGAATTATATTGAGACGGATGTACATAGAGAAGACGACATAACCATGTTCTCTGAGAGTGCAAGTTACACTTTCATTCATCGTGAAACATGCTTACTTTTAGCACATTATTAGAAAAGGCGATTTGCAAAGATTCATAGAAAAAAAATTTCACTCACTTCTCGTGAAGATGAAGCAGGAACATGAATAGTTGATACAGATCCATTTTTCAGCAGCAGCTTCTTAGCAAAAACCTGCTTTATACTGACCCTTGTTTATAAAGCAGTCTGGTGAGAAATGATTCACGCAAACATGAACCCATTTAGGTAGATTGGCGGCAAAATTTAGCCACTGTGTCTTCAGCGGCTCAGATGTCGGTAGTAAATGACGACTGCTGTGTTTGCTGTTACACCCATCAACTGTACTCCACACTCGCTTAGGCGACATTCTCCTCCCAGCGTTGAAACAATGGCCGACAGTTTACTTCTCACTAGGGGCGGGTCTATGCTAAAACCACAAAAGTGTCTATCAACTGTTGTGGGAGTGGCCTCTGTCGGTGTGACGGCACACTAACAGGCATCTGAGAATGGCTTGAAACCCGTAAACTAAACTGCTTTCACTTTCTGAAAAGTATAACTGTGTTATTTAATGAGCTAACATGAACAAAGAGTTGTATTTTTTTTTAACAAAGAATAAATAATAATAACTTAAAAGTATGATAATTAATAACTTATGTAGCAAATGTAGCTATTGCCCATTGTGAATATTTATGCATTAACTAAAGTTAACTATGAGATCTTATACATATTGATACATATTGGTTTTTATAATTCTTTTGCACTTTAATCTGTGTACACTTTTTTTTTACTTTATATGTTTTTATGTATTGCTTTATTGTATTTAAATGTTATTTTTATTATATGAAAATAGTTATTAAACCTGTTGTACAGTATTATGAGGTCACTTTTTTGATAATAAATGTAAATATTGTGATAATACCATTAATCGCAACATGAACATGATACCGGCATACCCCTATGCATATCACATATTTGTACTTTTTTTATTTAAAGAAACCAATGTATCGTTGACATTTGTGACAACGAGAAAAGCAATAGAAGTTTTTCAGGAAGAGTGTTTTTAGCTTGTTTTTTATTTGTATATAAAATTTTGGTTGCTTCAAACAATGGTATAAAGCTATTTAAAACATCAATCAATGTAAATTGTGATAATCGTAATTAATAATCGCAATTACAATTTCAAGGGAATAATCAACATTTATGATTTTTCTCATAATCATGCAGCCCAATGTTAAAGGTTCTTTATGGAACCATTTAGACCAAAACAATTCTTCTATGGCATCGTGAAGCACCTTTATTTTATTTTGTTGTTCAGTAGCTGTCTTTTGTTATGTTTTCTAGCCCAATCACACTTTGGTGGACAGAGTTAGTGCAAAAAGCCTCTGCCAACAAAGTGGGCTATTTGCACTTTGTGTAAATAGACACTCTGTAATCTATCATTTTATTGTTGCATCATGTTTTCATCAGTCCTGATGCCATCTTTATGACTCTAGTTCCCATACATGTACTGGGAGCCAGAGGACGGACATATTTTTGATTCAGTGCCGTATAACCTCGTCTGATGTAGAATAAGATCTGACAGTCTTAATCTTGCTAGCAGATACACCTGAACTGTAATCTGGCATGGAACTAGCAAGCAATCAGTTCATTGGAGAGATTAAGCATTTGACCTTGCCGATTCTTGAGGCTGAGCTCCGACATTTCAAAACTTTTGCGAAAACAGGAACTATCTTTCTAGTCTGAGGTGAAAGTGCGAGATGGCCCTCAGCTCAGGGCCCAGCAGAGCATTCTGTCTGCTAGGGGATTCTCTCTCCTTCACAAGCCAAATGTAACCATTCCTGACGGTTTCTCTGATCCTCCTCTGCGCCGGATAGAGTGGAAATGGCGATCGATAAGGCCCAAGACGTGTTTCGTCGGGAAAAATCAGTTGTTTTTTGGCAGTGTGTGTGTGTGTGGTCTGTGAGGGTGACCAAGCCAGAAATCCATTAGGCTTTGCTGTCGTCCAGTGCTCTATCTGCCATTCCTCCACTGCTATATTGAGCCTCACTCACAAAAAAACAGCACAGTGTAAAAAAAGAAAAAAGAAACATGGGTTTTGGAATATTTATGCACGGATTACATCGGTCAAGCGTTAAAAAAACTGATGAAACATGCAGTTTGGCACTAGCTGGAAGACTACAGATCATTTAAATGGGACATATCATGCAAAACAGGATTTTTCTTGTTCTTTTGAGATATATGAATGTTGGAAGTGCAACACACTTTTTCAGTCTATATAGGGTCCGTTTTTTTAAACTAAGCTGCAAAAATGTCATTCAGATATGGTGATTTCACAACCATGAGGATAATACTGCCCATAGTTACCTATACATATTTACAGTGGCATTGCTAGGTTTTTGTGCCCCCTTGTACAGTTAACTTCCAGAACAAAAATGTACAGATAATGTACTCACCCCCTTGTCATCCAAGATGTTCATGTCTTTTTTTTTCAGTCGCAAAGAAATTATGTTTTTTGAGGAAGACATTTTAGGATTTTTAACCATATAGTGGACTTTTACGGTGCCCCCGAGTTTGAACTTCCAAAATGCAGTTTAAATGCAGCTTCAAACAATCCCAAATGCTATTTAAAACGATCCCAGCCGAGGAAGAAGGCTTGTCTTGTCTTGCTCTCCCTAAGCTTTGTGTATTTTGGGTTAAGACAGTTAGGGTACGACGAAAAAAAATCATTTTAAAATCATCCTACATCGCTGCAAAAGTACCGACACAGGCTTTGCAAAGTGAACATGCAAAAAAGGTCACACACCCTTAACAAAAAAGGTAAAACAGCGATGTAGGATGATCCTTGAACCAGAAAAAAACTGAGTTCAGTGAGAGCAAGACAAAACGACCGTTTGACTTTAAAAAGAATATAAATTGTATTTTTTTAATGAAAACAAATGTTCGTTTCACTAAATAAGACCCTTCTTCCCTGGCTGGGATTGTTTACAACCGCATTTGAAGCTGCATTTAAACTGCATTTTGGAAGTTCAAAATTGGGGCACCATAGAAGTCCACTATATGAAGAAAAATCCCAAAACGTCTTCCTCAAAAAACATAATTTCTTTACAACTGAAGAAAGAAAGACATATCTTGGATGACAAGGGGGTGAGTACATTTATCTGTATTTTTTTGTTCTGGATGTGAACTTTAATAATAGAAAAGAAATGCCCTGATTGGTCAGCTGGCCAAACATGTTGTGATTGGCACAGAGAGGAGTATTTGAGCAAGTTAGCGAGCGCTGCCATCGTGTTGCCAAGTACACGGTTTTTGATGTCGTGAGTTGAAGCGGCCCCAATAACGTCATATTTAGCATTGGAATGCGAATTTACCAGGGGAACACAAAAAAAGCGTGTATTTTACACCCCAGAATGCAATTTTTAACGTGGGACTCCCCCCAAAACATGATTGGGCTATTTTTAATAAGCAATTGGGCAGGATTTGTTGTGAAAACCTGGCAACCCTGGTGCACCCTTACATAAAACAATAAAATAGTGCTCCAGTCCGTTCTTAAAATAATGGCATAAGAACATTTTGCTTATCACTTATGCAAGCGAATCATGCCCACAGCTAAAGTTTGGCTGCTAAGCTGTAAACACATAACAAAATAATGGTGGATACGTTAGCCGAATACTGACATGACTAACTGATGAAACAATACAGTTTGTAAACCAAAATATGTCTAAGTTACATTCTTTATTATTAAACAACATAACAACAGTCTACATTAATCGACACATTTTTAGGAAACAGTGAAAAATGTACATATAAAGTATCAATTGTACTTACAGGTTGTGGTTCAGAGACTCTTGTTAGTCCAAATAGAGACGATCAGAAGCCAAAGAAGATAAAAGGCAAGATTAGGGAAGCAGTCCTCTGTAAAATGAGGAGCACACAACAAAAGGTTTGAATTGTATTGCTGTGGTATTGTGGAAAAAAGTAATTTTAACCACTGATTCTTCACATCATAGTTTTTCGGCAGTGAAAACAAAACAAACTTGCTTTTACAGCGCAGAACACAGCGACTTCTTGATATGATGTAAACACACTAACTAGCGGAAGTGTTTGTGGGCAGGTCAGAGTGTTTGTATTTCACGGGTAGGCAGGAATTATGCTAATGTGTTACCCAGTGACGTATATCGGAAAAAAAAACAGAAGATTCAAAAATATGACGACTTGTTAAGACAGTTCAGAGTTGACATCACATTTTACAAATTCTGTGTACGGCTTGTTCTAAAACACTGCTTATGATTTATGGAGATTCAAAAAAGATGCAGCTGTATTTTTATCATTATAGGGTGGTTGTGTACACACAGTTTCAACACACATTTATGATCAAACAACATGTAAATGTAGATTTTGCATAATAGGTGCCATTTAATGATATAAATTGTGACTGTTTTTTGATGTAAGAAACCTTGGCTGATTTAATATAATTAGAAATAGAAAATAACTATAATATAATATATTAAAAAGTGTATAAAAGTATAGCATATGGCCTCTCTTCTCTTTATATGTTATTTCCCGTCATATTCATTTTCCTTTTCATTTTCCCTTCATTTAATGGGCAGAGTATGCTACACCTCCTGTAAAAGCTGCAAATCAGATTTCAAACAAATTCCTTGATCTTCTGAGATAAAAGAGCCTGATGTACACCGAAACTTCCAGAACTTCATTCTTTCAGAACTTCTTTCTTTCCAGTTGAAAAAGTGCATTTACTAATCTGAATTTACGTAATGTTCTGATGATGAATGCATCATCAGCGCATGAGCGCCCACGTTTATTGCGTCAATGAGGCCTATTGAGTGATCAAAAACCTGAGGTAATATGATGAAAGCAGGATAGATCATATTTTTTCTAAACACCACATAAACTAATGATAAGAGTAAAATGTGTGGAACGTTTGCCAAACCTTGTGCTGTTTCCGGCTGTGTGTATCTCCAGCCTCTCTTTACATCATTCTGAAGAATCCCAGTGTAAGGAAGAAGTGGCTTAAGTTTATTTTTAACAGTGTCCCTGATCATTTTGGTATGAGCAGTTTGAGCAGCACATTTTGTGCTGCAAGATTGGCTTTGTAAACAGGCTGTTATGACAAGTTGCCTGGTGGAAAAGTTATTATATAAAAATCTTTTTAAAAATTTATACTATATTGGACAGCCGAGTCAGGGCACAAATATATTACACACATAAAATGTAAGCCCAAAATACATTACACAAATATACACAGATGATCTTTTGAGTCATAAATATAAATGGATGATTGGTTAAGAATTGTTTGGTGTTTGCTCAGATAGAGCTCTAGTCCATCTCAGCATGAATAGTGAAACTCTCCTGTAATAAAGGCAGTTGTGCACAAACACATCAAATTGTCAACATTGATTGAGAGCCTGTCATTCTCTCAGCGTTGTAGGCGAAGACAAGCAAACAAACTCTCATGACCCGTGTTTCATCATGTTATCGGCTTACTTTTTGATGCACTTGTCTTGAATCGTAAAGAAAATGGCCTATTCAGTGATTCTGTGTTAAATTAAACAGATAGTTTACCTAAAAATTTAAATTGACCCATGGTTTACTTACCCTTGAGCCTATGTGACTGTTGAGATTTAAAAAAAAAATAAAGTGCATAAATCCATCATAAAAAAGTAATCTACAAGGCTCCAAAAGGTTAATAAAGGCCTCCTGAAGCAAATCTGATGCATTTGTGTAAGAAACGGACATTACCAAGAGAGTGGTGTTCCAGTAAATGACATAGGATGTAGGTGTAGTGTAAGCTCCTGTGAGAACATGCTAGTCTCACAAAAAAACAAGTTTTGTTTAAAGCTAAAAGAAAACCAGTCTCCTTTTGGCTTAAATCGAAATCCTCCAACATCTTTCTCGACAAATCCTCGTTTTCTAATTTGTGACCGTGTTTTGTTTTTTTTTGCTTTCTCCACTGCGCTTCTGTGTTCGCCACCATGTTCACCTATGTCCTACTGTGGGAAAAATTATTTAATTCCCTGCTTATTTTGTACTTTGCCCACTGACAAAGAAATGATCAGTCTGTAATTTTAATAGTAGGTTTATTTTAGCAGTGAGAGACAGAATAACAAAAAAAATGCATTTTAATGAGTGTTTTAATGAGATTTCTGGCTCCCAGCTGTCTTTTATAATTTGACAAGCTAAAATTTGGAGCACTCTCTTAAAGGGAATGCTCCTAATCCCAGTTTGTTACTTGTATAAAAGACACCTGTCCAAAGAAGCAATCAGCCGATCAGATTCCAAACTTTCCACCATGGCCAAGACCAAAGAACTGTTCAAGGATGTCAGGGACAAGATTGTAGACCTACACCGGGCTGGAATGGGCTACAAGACCATCGCCAAGCAGCTTGGTGAGAAGGTGACAACAGTTGGTGCGATTATTCGCAAATGGAAGAATCACAAGATAACTGTCGATCTTCCTTGGACTGGGGCTCCATGTAAGATCTCACCTAGTGGAGTTTCAATAATCATGAGAACGGTGAGGAATCAGCTCAGAACTACACAGGAGGATCTTGTCAATGATCTCAAGGCAGCTGGGACCATAGTCACCAAGAAAACAATCTGTAACACACTATGCCATAAAGGACTGAAATCCTGCAGCGCCTGCAACATCCACCTGCTCAAGAAAGCACATGTACAGGCCCCTCTGAAGTTTGCCAATAAACATCTGAATGATTCAGAGGAGAACTGGATGAAAGTGTTGTAGTCAGATGCGTCTAAAATCGAGCTCTTTGACCTCTCCTCACGGTGTTTGGAGGAGGAGGAATGCTGTCTATGACCTTAAGAACACCATCCCCACCGTCAAACATGGAGGTGGAAACATTATGCTTTGGGGGTGTTTTTCTGGCTAAGGGGACATGACAACTGCAACTCATCAAATGGACGATGGACAGGGCCATGTACCATCAAATCTTGGGTGAGAACCTCCTTCCCTCAGCCAGGGCATTGAAAATGGGTCGTGGATGGGTATTCCAGCATGAGAATGACCCAAAACACACAGCCAAGGCAACAAAGGAGTAGCTCAAGAAGAAGCACATTAAGGTCCAGTCTCCAGACCATAGAAAATCTGTGTGCGTCAGCCAAACGTCAGCCTCAAAACCTTAATGACTTGGAGAGGATCTGCAAAAGAGGGGTGGGACAAAATCCCTCCTGAGATGTGTCCAAATCTGGTGGCCAACTACAAGAAGTGCCTGACCTCTGTGATTGCCAACAAGGGTTTTGCCACCAAGTACTAAGTCATGTTTTGCCAAGGGATCAAAACTTATTTCACTCATTAAAATAAACTTTTTGGAAATGTGTTTTTCTGGATTTTTTGTTGTTGTTGGCATTCTTTCTCTCACTGTCAAAAAAACTACTATTAAAATTATAAACTGATAATTTCTTTGTTAGTGGGCAAACCTGCAAAATTAGCAGGGGATCAAATAATTATTTCCCCCACTGTACATCATCCGTTGGAACCGCACTCTCTCATGAACACGCGTATGACAGTAAACTTGTCCAGACTGTAAATCGGGGCAAAAATCTGATCTCTGTTCTATGTTTGTGAGCTGTAGATGTTAAATGGCAGCCTAATGCACCGCTAACTCTGTTTGCAGGTGTCGTTTTTCCTGTTTATTGTGTTTGTGGTGTACACCATGCTGCCGTTCTCCATGAGGGATGCCGTCATCGCTAGTGTCCTCACTTCATCCTCCCACACACTAGTGCTCAGCATCTGGCTCTCGAACACTAGCGACCACATGGAGGCCCTTGTCTGGCAGGTAAGTGTATGTGTGTGTGTGTGTGTGTGTGTGTGTGTGTGTGTGTGTGTGTGTGTGTGTGTGTGGCATCCCAGTTGATTTCGTTCACTGAAATCGTGTGGGCTGAGAAAGGAACAGCTAGTATCTAAGAATAAACGGCGACGGTCTTTGAGCACCAGAATGACACAAAGAGACCAAAGAGTTTGTCCTATAAAAAGTTGTCTGAGGCACGAGAATATGTTCAAGAATGTGAGTCAGAGCGAGCGAGTGAAAGTGGAAGGATGTTTCGACTCTGTTTCCTGCAGGGGTTGTCAAGGGTGATGGTGTTTTTCTCCATGACCTATATGGCTTTGCAGTCATGAGAGGGCACGCTTCCCAGAATCCTCCACTGACAGCCAGGCTGTTTTGCTCATCATCTGGCCTTCCCACTTAAATGACACATTTCCTTTCAGAAATAACGGGCATCCAGTGTAATTCCACAAGGTTAGCTGTTTCAGATCTGTGTCATTTGGTTGGTCCTGATCTTCTCTTTAAACACTGTAGCATTGTGCTGAAGAATTGGCAGAGAATAAATGTGACCCTGGACCACAAAACCAGTCATAAGGGTCTTTTTTTTATTATTGAGATTTATACATTATCTGATTAAATAAGCTTTCCATTGATGTATAGTTTGTAAGGATAGGACAATATTTGGCCAAGATACAACTATTTGAAAATCTGGAATCTGAGGGTGCAAAAAATCACAATACTGAGAAAATCGCCTTTAAAGTTGTCCAAATTAAGTTCTTAGCAATTCATATTACTAATCAAAAATATTTATATATATATATATATTTACGGTAGGAAATGTACAAAATATCTTCATGGAACATGATCTTTATTTAATATCCTAATGATTTTTGGCATAAAAGAAAAATGGATAATTTTGACCCATACAATGTATTGTAGGCTATTGCTACAAATATACCTGTGCTATTTAAGACTGGTTTTATGGTCCAGGGTCACATATACATACACTACATACATAGACTGGGCCTTGAAGTGTCTGTTGCGTTGCAGTCTATGCAGGATCAGAAAGCTTTGGATTTCATCAAAAACATCTTAATTTGTGGTCCAAAGATGAACAAAGGTCTCACAGGTTTGGAACGACATGAGGGTGAGTAATTAATGACAGAACTGTCATTTTTGGTTGAACTATCTCTTTAAGACTGTGTATTTAGTAAAACATTTGCAACCACTTTTTATCACTTAATTAGAAGTACCACAATTTGTTAAATCGACCACTAAACATGTTTAGAGATGTATTTTAAAATACAAAGTGCTGAAAACAAAAAAAGTGTAAAAAAAAAAAGAGCTCTGAACAACACTAAGTTGAAAAAAATTTAAGTGTGTCCCATTAAAAAGGCATCATGAAAGTTCACAAGCGGTCAAATGTGTTACTGATCATTTCAAAACAGCTTCACAGTAATAAAAAGGAAAATAACAGAATCAATGATTTCATAATTTCATAAATTATGAGACAAATTCAAAACTAAGTGCTAGATTTGCTAAAAAGAGCAAATTAGTGTTAGAGTGCAAATTTTAATAAAAGTGCTGATGGGAGTGTGAAGTTCTGTGGTTGATCTACTGACAATGAGCAAATTAAACAATTTCCATAATGATCAACTTAATGTACCAGATCAAAAGAGTAGGGTTGAAAACAAGCAGAATCGATAATAATATGGTGGGTGTAATCTACCAACAACACAGGCGTGAAATGGGTTAAGACATACTTTTGGGGAGGAAGTTAAGTAATGGTGCAAATACTAATGCAAACCATATTAAATCACTTTGCATGAATTATTTAAAAATGATCACTGATAATCCACTGCGTGTCTTTAGTAAATTTTGATTTACTAAAGACAGTCTGATTTATTATTTTAAACCATTTTTAATGGTTTTAATAAAATTATGTTTTACTAAAGGTACTTTTCCTAAATGTCTTGTGGGGCAAGCGTTCACACAAATTTTAACTGTTGTAAGATTTTACAATTTATTAAAGGGATAGTTCACCCAAAAATGAAAATGACCCCATGATTTATTCACTGTCAAGCCATCTTGAGGGTGAGTGTATATGACTTTCTTCTTTCAAACGAATACAATCCGAGTTTTATTAAAAAATGTCCTGGCTCTTCCAAGCTTTATAATGGCGGTGAATGGCTGTGGGGATTTTGAATTCCAATAAAGCGCATCCATCCATCATAAAATATACTCCACATGGCTCAGAGGGGTTAATAAAGGCTTTGCTATCTCCTCTGTGTTTCCACATTTGCCATGTCTTATGTCATCCGCTACAAAGCCACTCTTGTGAATACATGTATGACAGTGGCAGCTAGAGATGGTTTATACATTTTTAAATATGGATATTTTTCTTACAAAACCACATTGATTTACTTCAGAAGGCCTTTATTAACCTCCGGAGTCATATGGAACACTTTTTTTTTATGATGGATGGATGCACTTTACTGGACTATAAATTCAAACAGAAATTCAAAATGATCCAGAAAGTAATATGAATCATTAAGAGCCAGGGGGTGAAAACTTTTGAACAGAATGAAGATGTGTACATTTTTCCATTTTTTTCCATTTAATACTGCCCTTCAGAAGCTACACAAAATGCATACATGTTTCAGGAGACAAAATAACTTAAATTTATTCTGATCTTCAAATTCCAAAAGTTTTAACCCCCGGCTCTTAATGCATCGTTTTTCCTTCTGAAGCATCAGTGAGCATTTGAACCTTCTGTAATAGTTGTATATGGGTCCCTCAGTTGTCCTCAGTGTGAAAAGATGGATCTCTTACATCATGCTCATACGTAATGCAGCATACAAATGCTGAAAAACGTCTCAGGTTACGCATGTAAGCCTAGTTCCCTGAAAGGAACGAGACGCTGCGTTGAAACGCTTTGGGAACGCCTCCAGCATGACCACGCTCTGAATCACATGTGTAATCAGTACAATGGAATCGCGATACGTCACGTACGTGATGACGACACCGACCAGGAAGCTTGAAAGCACGTACGGTGAAAGCAGCGCTAGCTTTCTGGAAACAGCAAGCGCCGCAGGGATGCCGGAAGTATGGCCTTGAGGCGCAGGGCGAGAGAACGAAGGAGCCAAGAGCGGCTGGAAGATCTAGGCCATAGAACCTAGTGAAAGTAAGGGGCGTGGACCAACCCGCAGCGTTGCAGATATCTTGAATAGAGAGGCCCGAAAGAAGGACTTTAGAGGCAGACATACTACGAGTCGTGTGAGCCTTGACTCCCATTGGTGAGGGAAGACCAGAGGACTCATACGAAAGGGAAATGGCATCCACAATCCACCGACTTATGGAAGGCTTGGCAGCAGGACGGCCTCTCCTCGGAGGGCTGTAACAGACCAAAAGTTGGTCAGCCTTCCTCCACAAGGCAGTTCTGTGGACGTATACAATTAAGCTTCTGCTGGCCGGGCTCCCGGAAGGGAGGAGGATGAAAGGCCTTCAGTACGACAGGGCGTGGTGCAACGGTGTGGACCTTGGGGAGGTATCCCATCCTGGGATACAGAAAAGCTTTGGCCATACCAGGCGCAAACTCAAGAAATGAAGGAGCCACAGAGAGGGCCTGAAGGTCCTAAACCCTCTTAAGAGAAGTGATTGCCAAAAGCAGGAAAGTCTTAAGAGTAAGAAGACGATCAGAGATCTCATCCAAAGGTTCGAAAGGAGGCTTACACAGGGCCTCAAGCACCACAGCCAGGTCCCAAGTAGGGACACGAGAGCGTACTGGAGGCCTCAACCTCAGCGCACCATGGAGGAAACGTGTAACTAAAGGGTGTATTCCCACTGAAGTGCCACCAAGAGGGGCGTGGTAAGCAGCTATGGCCGCCACGTCGACCTTCAGGGTGAAGTGGGTTGACCCGGCGGAGAGTTAACTGGGCAGTTAAATGGGTCAAACTGGCAGTCTCCGCACAAAGCAGTGAAGAGCTCTGGACTGGAGGATGGTCTCAACAACCTCAGTTGAGAGACCGGAAGCTATGAACTGTGCCCCCTCAGGGGCCACACCCACAGCTTCCACAACTCCGGGCGGGGTTGGAGAATGTGACCCTCCGCCTGTGAGAGGAGATCCCTCCTGACTGGAATCTCCCAGGGAGAGCCATCTAGGAGGGAAATCAGGTCCGAGAACCATACTCGACCCGGCCAGTCTGGGGCGACTAAAAGAAGTCGGATCTCGTCCCGGCGCACTCTCGCCAGAACCATCTGAACCATGACATCCAGCCCCACGGGAGCTGGATGACTCCAAGTGAACCAGAGGGGACATTGCGCATTCTCTTGAGTCGCGAAGAGGTCCACCTGAGCCTCGTCAAAAACCTTCCGAATCTGCTTCACCTACAAAAGGGTGAAGCATGCATTCTTCGGACCTCGGCCCCTGCCTCGACAGGACGTCCGCTCCCAAATTGAGATGCCCAGGGATGTGAACAGCTCTCAGCGAGAGGAGTTTCCCCTGGGACCACACAAGTGTCTGGTGCGCCAGCTTGAACAAGGGGTGTGAATGCAGACCTCCTTGGTGGTTGATATAAGAGACCACCGCTGTGTTGTCGGTGCGCACCAACACATGGTGGCCTCTTAGGTCTGGGAGAAAGTGTCTCAGAAACCAAGGTTTCCTCCACATGTCTAAGGCACGAAAGCATCGCCGCATGACCTTGGGGAGAACCCCTTGGTTTTGAGCCACCACTGTAGGGGCCTCATGTACAGCAGGCCAAAAGGAATCACATTGGACGCAGCTGCCATCAGACCCAGCAGTTTCTGGAACCGCTTTACAGTGAGTGACCGACCTTCTCTCACTCTCGTGACCTCTGTTAAGATTGACTCTACACGAGCAGGAGACAGATGTGCCCGCATCGTGGATGAATCCCACACTACACCCAGATAAATTGTTCTCTGAGATGGAGAAAGCACGCTTTTCTTGGTGTTTAGTCTTAACCCCAGCTCTTTCATGTGTGACAGAACAACATCTCGATGTTGAACCGCCATCTGCTCGGACTGGGCAAAAATCAGCCAGTCGTCGATATAGTTGAGTATGCATAAGCTGCATCCACACACTTCGTGAAAGTGCGGGGTGAGAGTTCAAGGCTGAAAGGAAGAACCCGATATTGGTATGCTTCACCCCTGAAAGCAAACCTCAGGAACTTCCTGTGTTGGGGAAGGATGGAGACGTGAAAGTATGCATCTTTCAAGTCTATTGTCACAAACCAGTCCTCGGACTGAATTTGTGACACAACCTGCTTGACAGTCAGCATCCTGAATTTGAGATGCATGACTGAGCGATTTAGTATGCTCAGGTCTAAAATGGCCCTGAGGCCCCCATCCTTCTTGGGAACTTTGAAGTACCGGCTGTAGAACCCGGACTTTTGCTTGTGAGGAGGGACCACCTCGATGGCCTCCTTCCCCAGAAGAGTGTTTACTTCTTGTTCCATAACCAGAGCCTACTGAGGGCCCACGAGAGTGGGAAATACTCCGCTGAAGCAGGGAGGAGGAGCACCGAACTGAATGCGGTAACCTCTTTCTACAGTATGCAGGACCCATTGAGAGACATTCAGCAGAAGTTTCCAGGCTGCCAGAAAGTCTACTAAGGGAATCAGCCTCTTGAAGCTGACCTCTGGTGTTAGAGGGACAGCTGACATGGGGTGCTGAAGCGGAGAACCGGCAGGAACGCACCCAGTCAACTGTCGAGGGGACCTCCGTAGAGGTAGCAAGCTTCCTGGTACTGCTATGATATCGGGCGGTAGTCGAGAAATATGCTCGCTGGGGGTCGCTGCGTCCTGAAGCACCGTAGGTGGCAGGGTTGGCAAAACAGTCCCCTGGGGACACTGAGGAGAGACAGGCACCGTATGATGAGGTGTTAACCGCTCTTCCCCAGAGGGGACTGTCCCCAACGGCCCTCCATAGGAGTCAGGGCCTCTTAGTGGGCCCTTCTTAGCCTGCAAGACCACCCTCAGGTCAATCTTGGGCTTAGAAGGGCCCGACTTAGAGCGTCGCAGAGACCCGCGGTCCCTGCCAATGTAGAGCCGCGAAGAATATGGTTTTCCCCATGACCTCGACACCTCGGTGTGGAGGTCAGGGAAAAACGGAAGGCTCCTGCGCAGAGGTGGTGGCCGAGACTGCAGGAAGCGTTCATCTAGCTTGCTTCGCTGCGGTTCGGTGTGTCTCTCGGCCAGTCTAGTTTTAATGTGGCTATGGCGCGAGTGACCACCTCTATAAGCTCCTCGTACTGGGGAGAATGAGGGGGTGATTCCTCATTGACGCCCTCTATATCCACCTCCTCGGAGGAAGATAAGAGGAGTGCCGCGCCCTCTCCCCGGGGGGGAAGAAACCGCAGAGCGGGCTTCCGATCCCAGCGAGCGGGCAGTGGATCTGACAGGTGAGGTAGAAGATAGGGACTCGCCCGTCTCCATACACTCTGCCAGATCCAATTGCGATCCCCACAAGTGCAATCGCCGCTCTGCCTCGGCGGAAGCGGGACCGGACCCACGAGGAACGCTGGTGAAGGCTCCCTCCTCAAAGAGAGACTTCCGGGTGCGGAGCACGCACAGAGGCATGCATTCACAATGCAAGCAGTCAGCCCCCTCGAGAGCTGATGCTGCATGTGCTGCTCCCATGCAAACAACACACAAGCTGTGTGTATCCTCACCCGTGAAAAAACAAGGGGAAGGAGGAACACACGGCCTGTGATGCTGTTGCTTATCACCCTTTTTAGACATTTTTTTGTACACACAGACAAACAATCACTCTCTAAATAAAAGTTGTGCAAACTGGCACGAAAAAACGGAGAGTGACAAACATAGAGCGCTTGCTGAATGGCAGAAAGCTAGCGCTGCTCTCACCGTACATACTTTTATGCTTCCTGGCGCTGCGTCGAAACGCTTTGGGAACGCCCCCAGCGTGACCACGCTCTGAATCACGTGTGTAACCAGTCCAATGGAATTGCGAGATGTCATCACGTAGGTGACGTCTCGCAATTCCATTGGACTGATTACACACGTGATTCAGAGCGTGGTCACGCTGGGGGCGTTCCCAAAGCGTTTCGATGCAGCGTGAGTTACCTGGAAGGGAACCAAAAAACAGTGGGTAGTTTAACTATTCAGGACTATCAAGGGACTCTACAACTACCACTGAACAAGGGAATATAAACTTTTAAACAGGGTAATTTTTATAAATTCAGCTAGTATTTTTTTTCTTGTGGACTATATGTAAATGTCTTTTATGTGAAATATCTTATTCAGGTCAGTACTAGATAAAAAAAACAACATGCATTTTGTATGATCCCTGTTATTTTGGTAAAATAATTAACATTTTGCAGATTCAGAAAGGTTTATGTAAACTTTTGACCTCAGTTGTAAATCTGATTGTATTTGTCTGAAAGAAGAAAGTCATATACACCTAGGATGGCTTGAGGGTGAATAAAATAAATTGGGTAATTTTTGTTTTGGGATGAAATATGACTTTAAATACTGAATCTGTAGCCAAAATGTTTTCCTGTTTCATAATTACTATACTGTTTAATTTTTGCTGAATTACCAGTGAATAACCAACTTCATTGAGCATTTCATATTCAAACACACACGCACACACACACAATATTTTCTCAAATCAACAAACAGCAGGTTCCAATTGTGACATCTTGTTTCATGTAGCATGACTGCATGTCCTGCTGTTGGAGCTCATTTGCATGTTGTCACAAAAGGTCAGCATGTGTTGATTAATTATACCTTTCTTTCGTGGGCAATAACGGTGAAAGTGTTGAATTGCTTTTTTGTAGCCAAGGCTATAAGGTATGTGTCTATGCAAAAACTGACCTTTAAATATTAAACATTTCTGAGAAATATTCACAGAAGTAAATGATGTGACAACTTTCCCCAGTCTCGCCAATACATACTCTCACTATGAATACATATGTATATGGTCTTAAAGGAAAAGTTCACTTCCAGAACAAAAATGTACAGATAATTAACTCACTGCTTTGCCATCCAAGATGTTCATGTCTTTATTTCTTCAATCATAAAGAAATTATGTCTTATCTAGCAAAACGATTGGTTATTTTCTGAAAACATTTACAATTTATATACTTTTTAATCTCTACACAGAGTACACACAGAGCTAGACAAGACAAGCATTTATTTTTTTTTTTAGAAAATAACCCATCGTTTGCTAGATAAGACCCTTCTTTCCTCAGCTGGGATCATTTAGAGCCATTTGAAGCTGCACTTAAACTGCATTTTGGAAGTTCAAACACAGGGGCACCATAGAGGACCATTAACAATTTCTTATTGACTGAAGAAAAAAAGACATCTTGAATGACAAGCGGGTGAGTAAATTATCTGTATATTTTTGTTTTGAATGTAAACTACTCCTTTAAGTAGCATATATTTGTAGCAATAGCCAAAAATACATTGTATGGGTCAAAATTATTTTTATTTTATCCCAAAAATCATTAGGATATTAAGTCAAGATCATGTTCCATAAATATATTTTCTACATTTACAACCATAAATCAAAACTTATTTTTGATTAGTAATATGCATCACAAAGAACTTCATTTGAACAACTTTAGATATTTAGATTTTTTTGCACACTCAGATTCCAGATTTTAAAACAGTTGAATCTCGGCCAAATATTGTCCTATCCTAACAAACCATACATTAATGGAAAGCTTATTTATTTAGATTTCATTTATATAAAGCTCAATTTCAAATATAGTCACCTGGTACACCGAGAGCACTTCTGTCCACTGCTTTTGTTCTGCTTGCCGTACTAAAGAGTCTTACATAACTCTTAAATAATAACTCATGCCTACCTTTCTATCGATTTTCCAGACTCTTTCTTTTATTATTATTTTCCTAAGCAGATCTCAAGCAGATATGTTTTTCAGACCAGACCTAAACACAGTGCATGTAACCAAGGCAACACTGTAGTCACATGGTCCACAGGAACACAAAAATACTGGCTGTCAGGTTGTGTTCAAGAGGCAGCAGCAGCAGCATTACGTTGAAGAACTCAGTAGCGGAAGGGTGTAGATTGTTATTATAAGCTTGTTGTCCAGTCCAATTTAACAACCTTAAAAATAATCCTCTTTAGGATCGGTAAACACTCTTGCGGCGGTCAGTCCTTCAGCCGTAGGAGAGCTTCATTAAAACCGACCTTAACGACCCTTCACATTCAGCACTGGCGGTTAATCAAGCCTTTCCTCGCTCTCATTAGAAGCGTTGCGGCCTCTTTATGTTAGGTGCTCTCAAGAGCGCCAGGTCATACCTTGTTTATTAGAGGCTTTAAAGGCTTTGGACGTCACTTCGGGGACATTTACCGCTGACATACTCGGCAAACGAAGGTCTTGTGTTAATCGGAGGCTGAGAATATAATAAAGTTAAAAACAGGGTCACATCTGTCTGGGTCAGAGTTGTGGAGCTGATGTCAGATGCCAGTGTTTTGTAATTAAGCTATGGGTCCCTGCAGACCCCGCTCTGTGCTCGTTTACTTTTATGACTGCCCTCTTCCTCTCGCTCTGTGATTACAGCCTGAAGAATGACTTATTAAGGCTGCTCTCGGAGGACCTGTCCTATAAAACTCTTCCAGTGAGATACAGGTGTGTCTCAATGCAGGTGGACCAGCCTTTAAATAGCATACACTTCAAGAGGGAAATAGAGAGAGAGAGAGAGAAGCTGGGTTGGTTTTGGTTTATATCACTTTTGAGAAGAATGTGTTGTTGTGCTGTTTACAAACAAACTATAATTTGGCCAAATTATGCAAAGGGTGTGAAATATTATTTAATTGTGTGTATTCAGGAAAAATGGCATTTTCATCATGGCTGGCTATTTACATTACATTTTTTAATTACATTTTTACAGTAGGAATTTTACAAAAAAATCTTCATGGAACATGATCTTTACTTAATTTTCTAATGATTTTTGGC
>NC_133377.1:8730225-8811587 GCF_049309525.1 Garra rufa
TTTATGTGTCTTTATAGATCCTGGCTAACATCATCATCTTCATCTGTGGAAATGTGGCGGGGGCCTATCACAAACACCTGATGGATCTGGCTCTCAAACAGACGTACCACGACACCTGCAACTGCATCAAGTCTCCCATCAAACTGGAATTCGAGAAGCATCAGCAGGTACGATCGAGAGGGCTGCACAGATTGCCTATTGCTTTCAAAGAACAGATAAACAGCGCTGAACTGCATGGTGCCCCGTCCTTCAGGGAACAGGAAGTTAATGTAGGCCTCGTTCGGGGAGGTATCGGATAGGCTTGAGCGTGAGTCATATTCCTGCAGCTGTTTCGAAGAGATCATTATATCACCACAATAGGCAGCTAATATCCGAAGGCGGAGGGGGCCGAGGGTTGCATTGTCCTAAAATAGCTTTGTTTCCCCCCCAGTGCTCTGTTTCCTGTTGGATACGGGTGGGGCGGAAGTCTGTACAAGGCCTCTCTCTTGCCTGGGTTAGTTGTGCTTTTTTGCTGTTTTGCGTGAAATAATGATAAAGTGTCTTTCCGTTGTGATAGCTGAGTGAAATATGACCGGTGAGATAAAGGCAGATCACTGGCGGCACTTCTGCTCCATCAGGAATTATCACTCTCACTCGGTGAAATATCACCCCGCTCGAGCACATGCCCTCGGCTTCATTACTCTATGAATGTTATCGGAGTTGTTGTTTTTTTTTGCTTCCCTGGCAGAACAATTACAGAGCACAGGGCAAAGACAATGTTTCAGTCACTCTCTGCTCTGCGTGATTGAGTCATGTTATGTATGTTCTGTTTGCTGTGAGAAGTGAGCGCTTCAGTCAGTTCGTCAGCAGTCGGTTCTCGCCATATTGCAAACCATGCTAGCGTGTTTCCTTCATTTACCTCCTGCAGGGCTGCGACTGGCTGGCCATTCCAATCAGAACATTAGTTCAGCACAGACCATCAGCCTAATTACAGATATGCCTCATTTTACGTCTGAAGGGTGAATAAAACATTACCTTTTTAAATGTATTTTAGGATGAGAAAAGTTCAGGTTTGAAAAAGCACAGAAACCCCTAAACTGAAACCCCTTACTCTGTGTTATGGATATGAATGATATCATAAAATATATATATATATATATATATATATATATATATATGTATATATAATTTTTTTTTTTTTTTTTTTTTTTTAAGGAGCCCTGGGTATTAAATGGTCATCGGATGCCCATTTTCCACAAGTTCATATGATTCTTTAGGGTCTTAATGAAAAGTCTATAATATACTTTGGTTAAAAATTCTCAATAGTAGTGTAATAAAACACCCTTTTACCTTGTCAAAATAAGCTCAGAAAAAAATCAACTCATTTTATTGCGTGGTCCCTTTAAATGCAAATGAGCTCTGCTCGCCCCTCTCTGTTGAGTGATTACAAGCTGTAATGTTTACTTTAGCCACATTTAGCCGCGTTTAGCTGCATTTAGCCACGTTTATCGACTAAACTTGCCAACAAGAACATTATTAAGAAAGGCCATTTGCAAAGGTGCATAAAAAACACTTATACTCACTTCTGCTGTGGGTGAAGCTGCATCACGAATGATTCACACAAACATAGATGCATATGTCGGGATCGGCGCTTTCCTTTTAAAAACGAAAGTAACGTTGTCCTCTGCCTCTTAAGCTGCTCAGATGTCGGAAGTTCAAAAAACATGTAAAAGTTAGTTTTACATCCGATGACCCCTTCAAATAGCGTAAAGCTTTCATGGCTTTTCTACTACATATTTCAGTAAGAGACATAATTTACGTTGCATTATACTATGGGGCCGTTGAATGCTTTAATCTGATTGGCTGACGAATGTTCTAATGGTGTGCACTATTTTCAGTGAAACGTACGGCAAACGTAGTTCCAGGCAGCACTTGACCGCAGTACATGTCTATATCACTTCGCCACACAATTTCAATTATTTCAAAGGTCCTTACAGCCAAAACCAAAACCCACAACGACGCTGGCCAAACAATAAATACAGTAAACAATAGGATAAAAACGACAGATTGTTTTGATGTTTTTGCCACAATATTACGTTTTATTATATACGGAAAGCACATACTCTATTTCTCCTACTCTCGCGTTGATATCAAGTGTCGTTACTAGGTCTAAAATGACGTTTTGGAATCAGCAACAAAGGCATTGGATGAGCTGCGTAAGAAATTAATCCTACTCACAATAGCATTTTAAAGACAAAAACCAGACAAATGTCTTGAAATATATCATCTGATCGATGTCTTGAGGTAACCGTACAGGGTTTCCGCGGGGTCTTAAAAAGTCTTAAAAAGTCTAAAATTTAAAAATCTAAATTTTAGGCCTTAAAAAGTCTTAAATTCGCTGTTCTAGGTCTTAAATAATTTCACACAGGTCTTATTTTTCCGATGTCCATGTAACGCTACCTCTAAAGCTCATTTAAATTCTCTTTTTGTTGTTTCCATGGTGTTGTAGTTCTTTATTTCACTATTCCAAATATAATTTGCTGTATTTAAACTACAAATGAGACCAACATGCAATAGCCAATCAGCTTTCTGTTATTGGCGCGAGTCTCTCTCGGATTGTACCGCAGAAGTAAAATGGATTTAGCTTTGGGGAAGTGCAAGTTTAGCAATACTTAGCTTGAAAAAACTGAATATAGGGCTTGGCTAAGGCCAGTTGCTAACACCTGTAGATTTTTTTCTCCCCCTGCGGAAGTTACTGCGTCTTCAGACAGAATCGCAGTAGCAGAATACAGGTCAAACTACCTTTTTCTGTATATAATGTTCTCAATAATAATAATAAATATAGGTCGAGCTAGCTGACCGCCAGCCTTGGAGATACTTTAAAAAAAAATTTTTTTCCTTGCCGGACCGAACAAACCGCCTGATTAAAACTGAAGTGACAAAAACAACTAACGTTAGCGAAGCATCGAAAGGCAAGAAAGATTCATATTTTAATACATTCAACGTAAACAGAAATTGATAATGGATAGTGTATTTCTGGTCTATTTGTGACATACTTTAAAACAAATTAATGTAACAGCACTCTAAAGAAACACACTGAGGTAAAAATTTAAAATGTATAGTTTATTTATAACATGATATAGTTCAGTAATATACCAAGTGAGCTTTTTGCTGAATATTCTCACAATTACAAATGTTACATTAATTTTAGCTCAATAAACAAGTAGTTAGTCAAGTAGTTACTTACATATTAGACAAAATATTTTCACTGTTTTGTTCTGTTTCACCAACGAAAATAGTTCCAAACAAGGATCGCAGCAGAAGCATTCTCCTAGCAACGTTTTGCTATGATTCAGCGTTTTGCTCAAATCAGTTGAAATAACTCGCTCATGAAGTGACTTACCGCCACCTGCTGGTAGTTTAGTGTGTTTAAAAGTATGCCTCCACACCCAACATTTCTAATTTATATATTTATAAATCAATAAATGTATTTAAAACATTAATCTCACTTTTAATTTTGCAGTGTAAATTGTGTAATCTCACTGCTAACAGCCATTTAGAATTTATTGATAAATTCATAAAATAAATTTCAAAGGTAATGCATACATTTCAAAAGTAAAAAAAAAAAGGCCTTTATGAAGGTAAATCAAATATGCAGATTTAAGATGTAAAAGCTAATAGAGCACTGATGAAAATATTGCTTCAGAATTTTTTTTTTACATCAGATATTTCTAGTGGTACTTTTATGGGGATATTTTGTGTGGAATAGTATCTGCTGATATGAAAAGTTCACTGTATATCGTAGTAATAAATTTAATTTATGACAGCCATGAAATTGTGTTTACTTTTTACATTAAACACATTAAATATTACATGTATGCATGTAATATAATATCTATTTCATTACAGGTTTAGGTCTTAAATTTCATATAAGGTGGTATTAAAAAGGTCTTAAAAAGTCTTAAATTTCACTTGTTCATATCTGCAGAAACCCTGCCGTAGTATAAACTGAAGTTAACCACAGTATAAGTGGAATAATTGACTTTGGTCTGTTGAATTCTACGAAAATAATGCACACCCGAGGTGTAACGGCCACAGCGCACATCACCACCTCGGGTTTCTAAGAATTTAACGGCCCGTCGTCAATTATTCCTTGCTTAAGCCAAGTCTTAATAATATAGACTACGCTTTGTGTTTTTCAAAAAAAAAAAAAAAAAATGAAATAATAATAACATTTGCTGAATGTAAAAAAAACTCAAGTTAACACTACACTCTTAGAAAAAAGGTTCAAAAGCTAAAAGGTATGTCTTTGTATCCCTTTTTATCCCTAAACATTATATATTAGTACATTAAAGGATTAGTTCACTTCCAGAATAAACATTTATGGATAGTTTACTCACCCCCAAGTCATCCTAGATGTTATAGTCTTTCTTTAGGAAAAAAGAAATAAAGGTTTTTGAAGAAAACATTCCAGGATTTTTCTCCAAATTGCGGTTTCAATGCAGCTTCAAAGGGCTCTACATGATCCCAGCTAAGAAATAAAGGCTTTATCTAGCAAAACGATTGAACATCTTTTTAAAAAAATTAATGGAAATGTAAAAATTATTTGCACTAGCTCTGCGTTGTGTGTCCGCGACTTCACGCATTACATAATTATGTTGGAAAAGTCATGCTCGGTTTGTTCTTTGTTTGTGTGCTTCGGGTTCAAAAAGGTAGGGTAGGGTGAAAAACTCCAGGTATGAACATCTTGGATCACATGGGACTGAGTAAATTGCATTAGAACGGAAAAATACTCTCTCTCTGTGTGAACGCCCCTAACATTCACAAAGAACTCTTTAGCAGCCCCACAGCAATACCCTGGTAATAATTTCTTTAGATTACATACTGTATGTCTAAGTGATATATGTGAAATCTAGTCCTCAGTGTGGTTTAGTGATGTTTTATGATGCAGGATAAGATAAAAAAATTAATATTTCTGTGCCTCAACCATGCAGCAATCATACCAATTTGTACTCTAGACAAAGAACCTCAAGATGAATTAATGACATCATTTCCTTTAGCAATCACTCTCTTAGACCTCAGAACATACAGCCATTAGCGGGACAACCTGCTTTGAATCGTCTCATTTTTGATAATAATACATTAATGGAGTGTTATTTAAAAGCACTTACATCTTCTTCTGAGTACAAAGGTAGCATTTGTACAGTATAAATTATTTGTCCTATTTTCCTGCAGACGCAATCAGCACATGGCACACACCCGATTAGTTTGTTTTCTTTTATTTGACCTTCATTAAGCAGGGTGGTCTCTGAGAGGAAAACAAAGAAATTGGGGAAAGTGACGGAGTAATAAGAAGAGAAATGAATGGGCTTTTCAAAACTCAAACACAATCCTGTTCCATGTGTAACATTATTCATACTTATTTTTGGCGTTGTTTGTCCACTGTAACCCTGTGCTCACCCTCATTCAAGTGTTATGCATTACTTAAAAATGGACTTAATTAGTGGTGGACAAATATGAGCTTTCACATGGTCAAAGCCAATGCAATATCTGAAGAATAGGGTGGATGATGGCTGATAAAGTACTACATTTATTCACAATTAAAATAACAGAACATGTTCGTTTCGTGGACCATGCTCACCGCTTCTCTTAATCAACCAACTGTGCACAGCTCTCTAATGATGCCAGAAATATATATTTGTCATTTAATCAGCCTGGTTGATAAGATCTTGGTAAAAGACAGAACATGGTAAAAAAAAAAAAAGATGCATAGTGTGTAAAGCTTAAAAGATTTCAGCTTTTAAATTCAGAACAGCATCTGAGCAAATAACATCTACATATGTTCTTTGGTAGAATCACATATGGTTTTTTTTTTTTTTAGAAATGTTTCTTTTTTTAGTTCATTAGTGGCAGGAGACATCTGTTAGTTAGACTGCTATAATTAAATCTGTTCATTTCATCCACTATGGTTATATTTCTCTTATTTTCCATCATTTGTGGAATATACAGTCAAGCCCAAAATTATTCATACCCCTGGCAAATTCTGACTTATACTTTTATTCAACCAGCAAGTTTTTTTTTTTTTTTTTTTTGATTAGAAATGACACAGACATCTCCCAGAAGATAACAAAATGATGTACAAGATGCATCATTGTGGAAAAAATTATTACTCATCTTTAATTTACATTTGAACAAAAAGTGTCATGTCCAAAATTATTCATACACTTCTTAATAATGAATAGAAAAGACTTTACTGGCTATTACAGCAATCAAACGCTTCCTATAATTGCTGACTAGCTTTTTGCATGTCTCCACTGGTATTTTTGCCCATTTATCTTTAGTGATGAGCTCCAACTCTTTCAGGTTGGAGGGTCTCCTTGCCATCACCCTGATCTTTAGCTCCCTCCACAGATTCTCAATTGGATTTAAGGCAGGACCCTGCAGACTGCCTGATGTTGTTGTTGAGAATTTTGATGTATTGCTCCTTTTTCATGGTGCTGTTTACTGTGATTAGGTTCCCTGGTCCACCGGCTGAAAAACACCCCCAAAACATTAGGTTCCCACCACCGTGTTTGACAGTGGGGATGGTGTTCTTAGGGTTGAAGGCTTCTCCTTTTTTACACCAAATGAAGGATACATCATTGTGGCCAAACAATTAAATTTTTTTCATCTGACCATAAAACAGAAGACCAGAAGTCTTCTTCTTTGTCCAGATGAGCATTTGCAAAGGCCAAGCGGGCTTTTGTGTGCCTTATCTGGAGAAGTGCGGAGAAGAACTCGGTCTGTGTCCGTGGAACCCAGCGGTGTGCATTGTCTGTTGGACTGTCTGCCTTGAGATGTTGCCACCAGCAGAGCCCAGATTCATCAGGATAGCCTTGGTGGTGATCCTTGGATTCTTTTTTTTTTTTTTTTACCTCTCTCACTATCCTCCTGGCCAGCACAGGTGTCACTTTTGGCTTCCGACCACATCCTCTGAAATTTTTCACCATGTGGAATTTCTTGCCACTGGAACTTTTTAGATATGGTCCTATAGCCCTTTCCTGACTTGTGAGCAGCCACAATGCGCAGCCGCAGGTCCTCAGTGAGCTCCTTTGTCTTAGCCATGACTGACCACAAACCAACAGCAGAGAGCTTCTGTTTTTCACCTGTTCAGTTGATTAAAACAGCTGTTTCCAATGAATCAGGGTAATTAGGATGCTTTAGAACAGCTTGGACTATTTGGAATGGTATAGAACTTTGGATTTTCCCATTGACTGTGACAGTTTGCAAAGGGTATGAATAATTTTGGACATGCCACTTTTTGTTCAAATGTAAATAAAAGCTGAGAAATATTTTTTTCCACAATGATGCCTCTTGTACATCATCTTATTATGTTTTGGGAGAAGCATGTGTCATTTTTCGGTCAAAAAAAACTGCTGGTTGAATAAAAGTAACTTTAAGTCAGAATATGTTAGGTTTGAATAATTTAGGGCTTGACTGTATAAATACTCCAAACCTTTTACCATTTGTATCACTTTGCTTGCAGTACACTCTTAAAAATAAAGGTGCTTCACGATGCCATTTTGTCTAAATGGTTCTATAAAGAACCTTAAACATCTGAAGAACCTTTGTTTCACAAAAGGTTCTTTGTGGCGAAAGGTTCTTCAGATTATAAAAAGGTAAGAAAGAGATAGTTCTTTAAAGAATCTTTGACTGAATGGTTCTTTGTGGAACCAAAAATGGTTATTCTATGGCATCGCTACGAAGAACCTTTTAAAACACCTTTATTTCATGTGTATTTCATGACAAATGCCTAAATCCAATATAATTTTTTACAAATAATACAGTTTTTGTGTCACAGAATGTAATTTTAGGAGTTTTTAGGCTAGAATGTACTTTAGACTTTAATAAAGATAATGTCTATTTTGAAAATTTGCTTTGATACTTTCACATAAAATGACATATAACTACTATCCCCTGTCTTTTCAACCAATAGGAGCGTCTTTTGCTGTCTTTGCTGCCTGCCCACATCGCAAGGGTGATGAAAGCAGAGATCATTCAGAGACTGAAGGGGCCTAACTTTGGCCAGGCGGAAAACACCAACAACTTCCATAACCTCTATGTACAAAGACACACCAATGTAAGGTAGGACTTGTGAGACATACTAGCTGTGCACTCAGCTGATTTATTTTAGGCAGCCTAGAAAATATATACACATCCTATACACTGCACCTGCTCTCCGCCGAGCTGTCGTACCCTCAATAGATTATTCAAACCATCCTGCCCTCCTTCAGTCTGCACACAAACAACAAGCTATTCATCAACTTAGATATAAGTAGCTCTCATTTAAACTTGCCTCAATACTTTTGTATGCTTATATTAAAAAGTAAAAACAAACACAATCTTCAGCTAAATAGGATGAACTGTAGAAGAGGCTATTCATCAAAAAAACAATTTTTTTTCATTGCATTGAAGGACAAGTAGTCCTTTGCTGTTTTGGAAGCAGTATTGCTCGCTGCTTCAATATCCTTTTGATCTGTGAGGTTGACTGTTCATTCTCAATGTGCCTGAGTGAAAGAAAAAGTGAAGAATATTTTCTTGGCATCTACATAATGTTCTGTATCTCTAATTCACAATAGATTTCACAGAGGAGCTTCTAGGGCAGGCAGAGCACTCATGTCATTAATGTTAGTGGAGGATATTGGCAGTATAAGAGGAGCATTTCAGGTTCAGTTCAAGAGTTGGACAGCATTTGTGGCATAATGTCAATTACCATAGAAAATATTTGTATTTATACAACAGTTATAAATTATAGTCCTCAATTTTGATCGACTGAGCAGCTTTCCAAGAGCACTGAGATACAGTCCAACAACACTTTATACAGTTTGTATCACTTTTTCTGTCTGTGTTTATCCCAAACAGACAGCCAGTCTGTTAGTGTTTGGTTCCCCTTCGGGAACGTCGAGCTGCGTCACTCCGCTTTGGGAACGCCTCCAGCGTGCCCACGCTCTGAATCACGTGTGAAATCAGTCCAATAGAGAGTTACGTATGACGTCACGGACGGGGTGACGTCAGGAGCCAGGAAGCTATAAAGCACATGCGGTGAATGCAGCCGGCAGCTTCTGTCTTTCAGTCGCGCTCTGTGTGAATTGTTTGTCTGTTAACACTGTTTTTGAGGCCAGTTTGCTTCACTTTTATTTGAGTGTTAACATAGATAGAGATGGGCGATAGCAAGCGTTTTAAGAAGTGTATTCCTCCGTGCCAACGTTACATCACGGCCGAGGATACACACGCTATGTGTGTTGCTTGCTTGGGAGTGAGGCATGCCCAGTCAGCCTTTGAGGAGGCTGACTGTGTGCATTGTTTGCGGCTTCCCCTCCGCACGCTTCGCTCCCGGAGGGCTCTTTTTGAGGAAGGAGCCCTCACCAGCGTTCCTCGCGGATCAGGTCCCGCTTCGGCTGAGGCTGAGCGGCGCCTGCATTCGTGGGGATCGCAACTGGATCTGGTATCGAGTTTGGAGACGGGCGAGCCCCTTTCTCCATCCTCCTCTGCCAGATCCATGCCTCTCTCTGGCGTAGAAGCCCGCTCGTCGGTTTCTTCTCGCCAGGAGGAGCACTCGCCGCTGCGTCTATCTTCCTCTGAGGAGGGAGATATGGATGTAGGCGAGCAGGCTGGAACCACGCCCGCCCAGCCACTCGAGTACGAGGAGTTAATGGAGGTGATCACCCGTGCTGTTGCCAAGCTCAACATCAGCTGGCCAGACGTGGTGACTGGTGAGCAGAAACCGACAAAGTTAAATGAGCGGTTTCTGCGCCCAAAAGCCCCACCTCCACGCCGAGGTCTGCCATTTTTCCCCGACCTCCACACTGAGGTGTCGAAGTCGTGGGGAAAGCCATTTTCGGCCCGTGTTCACGCTTCCAACGTGGTGGGGGCTCGTGAGCACGGTTACGGGACGATGCCTCAAATCGAACAGACGCTTTCTAGCTATCTGTCCCCGAGTTCAGCATCGTCCCTAAAGACCTCGGCACTCCCCAGCAAGCCTTTAAGAACAACATCTTCCTTGCTGGGGAAGGGCTACTCGGCAGCAGGTCAGGCCACAGCCTGCCTTCACACCATGGCAGTGCTGCAGGCATACCAGGCTGACCTGTTGAAAGAGTTTGATGAGGGCGAGGACGGGGCGGCGGTCGATGTCAGCGAGCTGCGTCGTACCGCCGACCTTGCTCTGCGAGCCACCAAGGAGACCGCCCGTGCCATTGGGCGGTCTATGGCAGCCATGGTGGTCGCAGAGAGACACCTCTGGTTGACCCTGTCGGATATGAGAGACCACGACAGGGCCGTCCTGCTTGATGCCCCGCTTGTGCAGTCTGGCCTGTTCGGCGACGCGGTTCCCTCCGTCGTCGACAGGTTTCAGCAGGCTCGTCAACAAGCGGCGGCATTCCAGAGGTTTCTTCCTCGCCGCTCGAGCTCTGGGGCTGCTGGACGGGAGCAGCCCCGCCCGAGTGCCCGCTCCTCGTACCGAGAGGAACAAAAGCGGAGCGTTGCTACGCGGACTCCTCCTCGACATCAGGGGTCCCGTAGGCGCTCTAAGTCGGGGGCTTCTAAGCCTAAGGACGACCTGAGGGCCGTCCTTCAGGCGAAGAGGTCCTCGGCAAAGAAGCCCTGACGCCAGTGGCTCTGGGCTTCAGAGGGCAGGCCCCCCTGGGCTAGTAACATCTCCCCAGTGCCCTCTGGAGATCCGTTTGCTAACCCTGCCACCTCAGGTGCTTCAGGGCGCAGCGGTCTCCCGCGGTTTGTCCCCCCTGCATCCGCCCGTTCGCGTAGCGGGACAGGGGGACTCGCAAGCTCTAGTACCTCCAGAGGTCAGCCTCGAGAGGCTGATTCCCTTAGTAAAGCATTTGGCAGCGTGGCAACTTCTGCCAAACGTGTCTCAATGGGTCCTGCAAACAGTAAAAAGAGGTTACAAAATTCAGTTCGGCGCTCGGCCGCCGCCCTTTCAGGGGATCACCACTACGGTCGTGGCCCCTCAGCAGGCTCTGGTGTTGGAACAAGAAGTAGAAACCCTTCTGAGGAAGGAGGCCATCGAGGTGGTCCCTCCTCATCTTACAGAGAGCGGCTTTTACAGCCGCTACTTCATAGTTCCAAAGAAGGATGGAGGGTTACGTCCTATTCTAGATCTCAGGCTGCTCAATCACGCAGTGCTGAGACTCAAATTCAAGATGCTTACTATAAAGCAAGTCATCTCTCAAATCAGGTCCGAGGACTGGTTTGTCACGATAGACCTCAAGGACGCTTATTTCCATATCTCCATCCTTCCACAACACAGGAAGTTCCTCAGGTTCGCTTTTGGGGGCAAAGCTTACCAATACAGAGTTCTTCCTTTCGGTCTAGCACTCTCACCCCGGACTTTCACCAAGTGTGTAGATGCTGCGCTGGCTCCTCTGCGACTCCAGGGCATCCGCATATTAAACTACATAGACGACTGGCTCATACTAGCGAAGTCGAGAGAACTGGCGGTTCGACATCGAGATGTCGTTCTCGCCCATATGAAGTCTCTGGGGTTAAGACTGAACGCCAAGAAAAGTGTTCTTTCTCCAGTTCAGAGAACCACTTATCTCGGTGTAGTCTGGGATTCAACCACGATGCGGGCACAAATGTCTCCCGCTCGGGTAAAGTCAATCCTCCATGCAGTCATGAGAGTCAAAGAAGGCCGATCACTCACTGTAAAGCAGTTTCAAGTACTGCTCGGTCTCATGGCAGCTGCGTCCAACGTGATCCCTTTTGGCCTGCTGCATATGAGACCATTACAGTGGTGGCTCAGAACCAAAGGGTTCTCCCCGAGGGGCAACCCATTCCGTTTGATCAAGGTCACGCGGCGCTGCCTTCGTGCCCTGAACATTTGGAAGAAAGTTTGGTTTCTGTCCCAAGGCCCGGTGCTGGTTCGCTCACCGGGTGGGGAGCGGTCATGAGTGGCCACTCAGCCCAAGGTCTGTGGAGCGAGCACCATCTCAATTGGCACATCAATTGCCTGGAAATGCGTGCTGTGTTTTTAGCTCTAAAACACTTCCTACCAGACCTCACAGGGCACCACGTGTTAGTTCGCACCGACAACACATCAGTGGTCGCCTACATCAATCATCAGGGAGGTCTGCGTTCGCGCCCCTTGAACAAGCTGGCGCGCCAGATCCTCCTGTGGTCCCAAGGGAAGCTCCTCTCACTCAGAGCAGTTTATATCCCTGGACATCTCAATGTGGGAGCAGACGTCCTGTCGAGACAGGGGCTGAGGCCCGGGGAATGGAGACTCCACCCAGACGTGGTGGAAGTCCTCTGGAAGAAGTTTGGGAAAGCCCAAGTGGATCTTTTTGCGAGCCAGGAGACAACACATTGTCCCCTTTGGTTCTCTCTGTGTCATCCAGCTCCCCTGGGTCTGGATGCTATGGTACAGGCGTGGCCGAGGCTTCGCCTGTACGCATTTCCCCCGATCGCTCTGCTCCCGGGAGTTCTGGAAAGAGTGCGCCAGGACGGGATTCGCCTCCTGCTGGTGGCCCCGTTCTGGCCGGGTCGAGCCTGGTTCTCAGACCTGAGGTCTCTCCTAGACGGCCCGCCATGGGAAATCCCAGTCAGGAGAGATCTCCTCTCACAGGCAGGAGGGGCAATTCTGCACCCTCGCCCAGAGTTGTGGAAACTGTGGGCGTGGCCCCTGAGGGGGCACGACTCCTAGATTCCGGTCTCTCGACTGAGGTCGTTGAGACCATCCTTCAATCCAGAGCTCCCTCTACGAGAAAGACGTACACCAGGAAGTGGAATATGTTTGTCGCCTGGTGCAGGCAGCACCAAATCGAACCAGTTCACTGCCCGTTGGCTTCAGTGCTGGACTTCTTGCAAGCCCGCCTCTCGGCTGGCAATGCTCATTCTACTTTGAAGGGCTACGTGGCGGCCATAGATGCCTTCCACGCTCCCTTCGGTACTACTTCCCTTGGAAGACTTCCCCTGGTGTCACGATTTCTCCGTGGTGCACTGAGGCTGAGGCCCCCGTTGCGCTCACGTGTCCCTACGTGGGACCTGGCCGTGGTACTTGAGGCTCTTTGCAACCCTCCGTTTGAGCCTATGGAAGCAATTTCGGACAGGTTGTTGTCCTTTAAGACTGCCTTTCTGCTGGCGATCTCCTCTCTCAAGAGAGTGGGTGATCTACAGGCCCTTTCAGTGGCCCCCTCCTTTATCGACTTTGCCCCTGGAATGGTCAAAGCGTTTCTGCACCCTAAGCCGGGCTACTTACCCAAGGTGCCGTCAGCAGTGCCACGGCCCGTAGTGCTTCAGGCCTTCTGTCCTCCCCCATACACGGAGCCGGAACAGCAGAAGCTTAACTGTATGTGTCCAGTGCGAGCACTGGACACATATGTCCACAGAGCTGCCCTGTGGAGGAAGACGGACCAATTATTTGTGTGTTTTGGTCCTCGCAATAGAGGTCTTCCAGCTTCTAAGCTGACTCTAAGTCGGTGGATTACGGATGCCATCTCAACTGCTTACAAGTCCTCTGGTCTTCCCTCTCCTTTGGAAGCCAAGGCGCACTCGACCCGCAAAGTTGCGGCGTCCAAAGCATTCATGTCAGGGGTCCCCCTGCAAGATATCTGTAACGCTGCGGGATGGTCCACGCCGCTTACATTTGCCAGGTTCTACGAACTGGATCTCCCCTATACTCCGGGCTCTATGGCCCTCCTCTCTGACGCTCCCTCTACGAGCAGAGCTGTCTAATTGTGTTTTACTCCAGCAGACTCCTCATGCTTGATAGCAACAACTACACTGGGCTACTTTCGCCCTTCCCAACGGGGGCTGGAGATATCATCTTAGGCTACTTTCGCCTTTTAAATACGGGCTACTTTCGCCCTCTACCCCGGGCTACTTTCGCCCTTTTCGCCACGGGCTACTTTCGTCCGTTGGCAAGTGAGACCCTCGTTTCACTCGGGCCACTTTGGCCCTTCAGACAAGCTGACACTATCTGCTCTGGGCTACTTCCGCCCATATATTCAGGTGGGCTAAGGCCCCCTCTTCTACCAGGGGCTACTGTCACCCCCTTTTAACACGGGCTACTGTCGCCCTCTACCTCGGGCTACTTCCGCCCTATTTCCAGCACGGCTGAGGCCGCAGTGTCATGCTTGGCAGCATTTATACTCTGGGCTACTTTCGCCCCTTACTCTGGGCTACTTTCGCCCTTTTCCACGGGCTACTTTCGCCCGCTTGCGAGTGAGGCTGAGGCCCTCGCATCACTCGGGCTACTTCCGCCCTGCTGATATCCATTCACGGCTGAGGCCGCTTTATGCTTGAGAGCAACTATACTCAGGGCTACTTTCGCCCCTTTTTTTGACGGGAGAGGCTGAGGCCTTCGCTCCATTCGGGCTACTTTCGCCCTTCTTCTAAGACGGCTAGGGCCGCACATTACTCAGGGCTACTTTCGCCCTTCTTTCATGGGCTACTTTCGCCCTTCTCTCTCCACCCGCTCCACACAGAGCAGGGCTTGGAATTCTGGCGGCGTGGGCATATCGTTCCCAAAGCGGAGTGACGCAGCTCGACGTTCCCGAAGGGGAACGCCTCGGGTTTCGTATGAAACCCTAGTTCCTCTAGGGAACGAGACGCTGCGTCGCTTACCACAATTCTGGCATCCCTGCAGCGCTCCTGGTGGCAGAAGCTGCCGGCTGCATTCACCGCATGTGCTTTATAGCTTCCTGGCTCCTGACGTCACCCCGTCCGTGACGTCATACGTAACTCTCTATTGGACTGATTTCACACGTGATTCAGAGCGTGGGCACGCTGGAGGCGTTCCCAAAGCGGAGTGACGCAGCGTCTCGTTCCCTAGAGGAACTAGGGTTTCATACGAAACCCGAGGCGTTTTTTATTGACGTTTTCTGCATTTTACTTTGATGTACCTGTAGGTGGCGACAAGTAATTGACTGACGATGAATCATTTGTTTGAACCAATTTCTTAAAAAGCACAGATTCATTCGGGAGCTATTTTAATGAGCGAATCACTGAATAATTCACTCAATGATTCATTGCAAAACACAGATTCAGGAATGAAACAAGTTACTCTTTCTGTGAGTGAGTTATTGAATCATTCATTCATCAAGTTCATTGAAAAACAGATTAATTCAGGAATTAAACAAGTTAATCTTTTATGAGTGAGTCATTGAATAATTTACTCAATGATTCATTGAAAAACAGATTTATTTAGAAATTAAATAAGTTGCTCTTTTTATGAGCAAGTCATTGAAGAATTCACTCCAAGATTCATTGAAAAACAGATTCATTCCGGAGCAAAATAAGTTACTCTTTTTGTAAATTATTAAATCATTTACTCAGCGATTCACTGAAAAACAGATTGATTCAGTAATCAAACAAGTTACTCTTTTTATGAGTGAATCATTGAATAATTCACTCAACTATTCATTAAAAACAGATTCATTCAGGAGGGAAATACATTACTCTTTTGTGAGTGAGTTATTAAATAATTTACTTAACGATTCACTGAAAAAACAGATTCATTCAGAAATTTAAAAAGCTGCTCTTTTCATGAACGAATCATTAAACAGTTCATTCCAAGATCAATTGAAAACTGATTCATTCAGAAATTAATAAAGTTGCTCTTTTCATGAATGAGTCATTAAACAATTCACGCCAAGATTAATTGAAAAACTGATTCATTCAAGAGCGAAATACGTTACTCTTTTTGTGAGTTATTGAATCATTTACTCAACAATTTACTGAAAAACAGATTCATTCAGTAATGAAACAAGTTACTCTTTTATTAGTGAGTCATTGAAAAATTCACTCAACTATTCATTAAAAACACCGATTAATTCAGGAGGGAAATACGTTAATTTTTGTGAGTTATTGAATCATGCACTCAACTATTCATTGAAAAGCACAGATTTATTTGGGAGTGAAACAAGTTATTCTTTTTATGAGTGAGTTATTGAATAATTCACTCAACTTATAATTGAACAACACAGATTCATTCAGGAGTGAAATAAGTTTACTATTTTTTTATAAGTGAGTCATTTAATAATAATTGAACTATTGAATAAAATAAATTGCTCCTTTTATGTGCGAGTCATTGAATAAATCGCTCAGCGATTTGTTGAAAAAAATTAATTCAGGAATAAAACAAGTTACTTTATGAGTGAGTGATTAAATAATTCAATCAACAATACACTGAAAAACAGATTAATTCAGGAGTGAAATAGGTTTATCTTTCTGTAAATGAGTTATCAAATCATTCATTCATCGAGTAAAAAACAGATTAATTCAGGAATAAAACAAGTTACTGTTTTTATAAGTGAGTCATTGAATAATTCACTCAACTATTCATTAAAAACATATTCATTCAGAAAGGAAATACGTTAGTCTTTTTGTGAGTGAGTTATTGAATCATTCACTCAATGATTCAATGAAAATCAGATTCATTCAGGAATGAAACAAGTTATTTTTTATGAGCGAGTCATTGAACAATTCACTCAAGATTCATTGAAAAACACAGATTCATTGAGGAACTAAACAAGTTACTTTCTTTATGAGTGAGTCTTTGAATCATTAACTCATCCAATTCATTTAAAAAAATAAAGATACATTCAGGAGCTAAAGAAGTGATTGCAAGTGAATCTTTTACTTAAGTCTGATTATTTAACACCACTATGGAGTGTTGCTCAAAAGTGCAACAGCTGATTCTTCTATGGCTTTATTTAAAATATTCATTTTGCTAAGAAAAATAGACAAATCTCTCATATTGTGTATAAAATGTAACTTTCACTATATTAATTTCTAGTTGTACTGTTGTATCAAGTTGGTCTAAATAACAGCACAGCTGTGTTTTTAATGATGTATACTGGAAAACAAGAAAAATGCTTCTCAAGAAAATAATTATTTGCAAGGTGTACATTAATTGCAGTACAAAAGCATTATTTTATGCTCTTCAGAAGCATAACATAACATTTTAATATTTTCCACAGCATTCTATATGCAGACATTGTTGGATTCACACGTCTGGCCAGTGACTGTTCACCAGGAGAACTAGTCTACATGCTCAATGAGCTCTTTGGCAAATTTGACCAGATAGCCAAGGTATCATATGTCTTAACAGGCATAGTGGACACCAGTACTTAATTATTATATTGTAACAGTGATATGATATTACTGTTTCTTCCTGTATAGAATATAATGTTTACTACACCTGCTGTCTTGATGATTTGTTTGATGCAGGATAACGACTGCATGCGGATCAAGATCCTGGGCGATTGCTATTACTGTGTGTCAGGGCTGCCAGACCCTCTGACCGACCACGCTAAAAACTGTGTGAAGATGGGGCTGGACATGTGTGAGGCCATCAAGTAAAAGAACACACTCTCTTTCTCAAACTAGACTATAATTGGTCCATCACAGCAATCTGCACTAAAATATGTTTGCTTAACCACTAAACTGTATAATTGACCTTTGTCACAGGAAATTTCAGTTTCTTACATAGCTGTGCTAGTTTGAATGTCTGTGCAAACACGGTGTAAAATTCAGTCTTAATAGGCAAATTTAACCAAAATGTAATTGGCATACAAAGCCATACCAATGCCTGAGGTTGGCAGCCTGCAGGACACCTGCTGGGTGTCCCATAAGCCAGTGCCTATCAGGATTTATTTTGAGATAATGACTGGATGATTGTACATTATCCCTTGCGTATTTTTCCATTTATTCATTAGAACAAAAAGACCCATAGAGTTATATCTGCTTCAAAGTCCTAAAACCACTACACGTTAGCTGTTTGTCACATTATGCCTTTCATCATCTACAAGGGACCATTTCTGTTGTTTTTTCTCATGTTGTCTGTCTTTTCAAGCACTACTCTCTGAGGCTGAAATAACTCTCATACTCGAGAGGCTCAGATGTGTGATATTGTCAAAACCCACACGTTCTCTTTTTCAGCTCTTTCTCCATCTCAAAGTGCAGCCCCTTTTTCCAGTCCCTTTCACGATTCCTCACCCATTCTTCATTCTTGCGCTCTTCTGCCACACATTTGCTTTCTGTTACACAACTGCAATCTTTTTCTTTCACACACACACAAATCCATTTTAGGGGGTAATTGAGTACCCTTCAGTGTATTTCCCAACATGACATAGCCCAAGCTGAGGGGCTCCTAGAAATAAGAACGGTTTGTGACATATACACCGAAATGAACTGTCAGAAACACACACACACACACACACCTCCAGGGGGACCATGCACCTTTTTATTTAATTATTATTCATAATTTTTTTTTTCACTATAGTGGCTGGTTTTGTTTTTTTGTGGGGTTTTTTTTGGTTGGTTGGTTGGTTGGTTTTAAGGGAGCATAAGTGGCTGGTTTTGTTTTGTTATTTGTTTAATTTCTGAGTGAGCACCAGTGGCTGTTTTTGTTTTTGTTTTGTTTTGTTTTGTTTTGTTTTGTTTTGATTTGATTTGATTTGATTTGATTTGATTTGATTTGTTTTGTTTTGTTTTGTTTTGTTGTTTGTTTAATTTCTGAGTGAGCACCAGTGGCTGTTTTTGTTTTGTTTTGTTTTGTTTTGTTTTGTTTTGTTTTGTTTTGTTTTGTTTTGTTTTGTTTTGTTTTGTTTTGTTTTGTTTGGTTTGGTTTGGTTTGGATTGGTTTTGATTTGAGAGAGTACCAGTGGCTGGTTTTGTTTTGTTTTGAGG
This sequence comes from Garra rufa, assembly GCF_049309525.1. Lineage (NCBI taxonomy): Eukaryota > Metazoa > Chordata > Actinopteri > Cypriniformes > Cyprinidae > Garra > Garra rufa. The sequence goes on from NC_133377.1 coordinate 8,748,892, forward strand.
GAGCACTAGTGGCTTTTTTGTTTTGTTGTTTTTCGTTTTGTTTTGGGAGAGCACAAGTGGCTGGTTTTGTTTTGTTTTGTTTTGATTTGATTTGTTTTGTTGTTTTTAGGAAACACAATTGGATGGTATTGTTTTGTTTTGAGAAAACACCAATGGCTGGTTTGGTTTTGTTTTGTTTTGAGGGAGCACCGGTGGCTGATTTTGTTCCCTTCCGGGAACTCGAGCCAAGACAGAAACGCTATGGGGAACACCATTGGCGGGCAGCATTCTGAGTCATTGTCTAACAACCAATCGTACGACGGGAGTGACGTCACAGGCGCGGTGACGTCAGCGACCAGGAAGTATAAAGCACGTGCGTTTGACGCCTGCGGCAGCTTTTGTCATTCAGCGAGAGCGCTCTGTGTCTGTGTCTGTCCCATATTGCTGCTTTTCGGTGCCAGTTTGTATCAATTTTATTTGAGCAATATGTCAACCAGGGGAAAAAAGAAAGTTTTAGCGGTTCAGCGGCCACATAGACGGTGTGTTCCTCCCTGCCAACGTTTCATTGTTGGTGGGGATACACACAGTCTATGTGTGGTCTGCTTGGGAGCGGGGCACGCACAGTCAGCCCTCTAAAAGGCTGACTGTCCGCAGTGTGAACGTCTTCCGCTGCGGGTGCTCCGTTCCCGGAAAGCCCTCTTCGAGGAAGGGACTTTCACCAGCGTGCCCCGCGGGTCTGGCCTCGCTTCCGCCGAGGCGGAGCGGCAGCTGCACTCGTGGGGCTCGCAGCTCGATCTGCTGGAGGGTATGGAGACGGGTGAACCCCTATCTCCTCCCTCTCTCAGCGGAACGAGCGATCTCCTTTTGGATGCGGAAGCCCGCACTGCGGTTTCTTCCCCCCAAGAGGAGATCTCAGGGCTTCTTCTATCTTCCTCCGAGGAGGTTGATGTGGAGAGCCCTGAACCACCACAACCGCTTCCCCGTTCGCCTCACTATGAGGAGCTTATGGAGGTGCTAACTAATGCGGTCGCCAAGCTCAATATCTCTTGGCCCGCAGAGCAACATCATGAGCCGCAGCGAAGCCGTCTAGCTGAACGCTTCCTGCGGACAAAGTCAGCACCTCCTAAACGGAGCCTTCCCTTCTTCCACGATCTGCATAAAGAGCTTTCTAGATCGTGGGAGAAGCCGTACTCCTACCGCCTATTTAACCCCGCCGAAAATTATGGAAATGTGGGGGGGTGCGGAGGAGTATGGTTATAAGGCGTGTAGAAGAATTTTTCCTTTCTCAAAATAAAAGCTCTGAAGAGGTTTTGAAGCCAGTAAGACTTTATTAAACAAGCAACAAAGCCGAGTTATGTTTGCAAAGACAACTCCTGAACATGTGTTCTGTACTCACATATATACTCCTAACACTGTCACTGTAAACCATCTATACATCATTGTATTTTAGGACCAGACAGTTTTTACCATATATGGGTTTCAAGACAGAACAGTTCCTGAAGGTTTATCAATAGCTGTTGTGTATTTCTGGCTCCTGACCAAGTTCTTTTACATGGCTATGTATTTTCCAAGCTTTAAATAGTTAGTCACTACAATCTTCAGCACATAATTTCTACCCACAGTCAGAAGAGTACTAGTAAATAATAGTAGAATAGTTTTCTCATATAAACAGACATAATTCTATATATTATATTGAATGAAGGTCAATGAAAATCTTCCACAGGCGATGCCACGGGTGGAACAGACGCTTGCTAGCTATCTGTCCCCCGGCTCGGCGTCGTCCCTGAAGGCTCCGTCCTTGCCCACCAAGCCACTGAAAACAACATCCAGCTTAATGGGCAAGGCATACACGGCAGCAGGTCAGGCTGGTTCCTGCCTTCACACCATGGCGGTTCTCCAAGCCTACCAAGCCGACCTGCTGAAAGAGCTAAGCGAAGGCGAGGAAGTCAACATCACTGAGATGCGCCGCATGGCAGATCTTGCTCTCCGCGCCACCAAGGAGACCGCCCGTGCTGTTGGGCGGTCTATGGCAGCCCTGGTGGCCGCGGAGAGGCATCTCTGGCTAACCCTGTCCGACCTAAAAGACAAGGACAGGGCCACGCTTCTGGACACCCCCCTGCAGTCCTCCTGCCTCTCCGGTGCCTCGGTCGACACAGTTGTCGCCAGGCACCAGGAGGCCCGCAAGCAGGCGGCGGCGTTCAAGACTTATCTTCCTCGCCGAGTTTACTCTTCTGAGGCTGCTGGACGGGAGCAGCCTCAACCGTGTACGAGCTCCTCATACAGAGAGGCACAAAAACAGAGCGTTGCCGCCCATGCTCCTCCGGCGAGGCCTAGAGGGCGGGGCCAGCGACGCTCTAAGTCGGGGGCCTCTAAGAAGAGGCCTGACCTGAGGGTCGTCCTCCAATCGAAGAGGTCCTCGACTAAACGGCCCTGACGGTTGTGTCTCAGGGCCGATGAGGGCAGCCCCTCTCGAGGGGGTTTGCGTTGTACCACAGTTTATGGTCACCAAACCCTCTCGGGGCCCTCAGGAGATCTGTCAGCTAACCCTGCCAGTGTTACAGGGCGCGGCAATCTCCCGCGAACATCATTCTCTAGCCGTTCCGCCCGGAAACGTAGCGGACCTAGAGAGTTCGCAACCCCCACGGGGGTCTTCAGAGAAACTGATTCAGATGCATCCTGCCAGTACGCTGTTACAGGTCACCGAGTCAGTTCCTCAAATAAATCCAGAAGCCAGCCTCGAGAGGCTGGTTCCCTTAGTAGAATTTCTGGCAGCGTGGAAACTACTGCCGAATGTTTCTATGTGGGTCCTGCGCACTGTAGAGAAAGGATATTGCATTCAATTCGGCGCCAAGCCGCCACCTTTCAGCGGGGGATTCCCAACTCTGGTGAACCCCGAGCAGGGTCTGGTAATGGAACAGGAAGTAGAAACTCTCCTGAGGAAGGAGGCCATCGAGGTGGTCCCTCCACAGTACAGAGAGTCCGGGTTCTACAGCCGGTACTTCATTGTTCCCAAGAAGGATGGAGGGCTTCGGCCCATTTTAGATCTCAGGCAGTTGAACCGCTCAGTCAAGAAACTGAAGTTCAAAATGTTAACCGTCAAACAGGTCGTGTCCCAAATCAAGTCCGAGGACTGGTTCGTCACGATAGATCTAAAAGACGCATACTTTCACGTCTCCATCCTTCCACAACACAGGAAGTTTCTCAGGTTCGCTTTCAGGGGCAAAGCTTACCAATACAGAGTGCTTCCTTTCGGCCTAGCTCTCTCACCCCGAACTTTTACAAAGTGTGTGGATGCTGCTCTGGCTCCTCTGCGACTCCAGGGCATCTGCATACTCAACTACATAGACGACTGGCTGATCCTGGCCAGCTCGGAGCAGTTAGCGGTCCAACATCGAGATGTTGTTCTCGCTCACATGAAAAAATTGGGGTTGAGACTCAACACCAAGAAAAGCGTGCTTTCTCCACTACAGAGAACCACTTATCTAGGCGTAATTTGGGATTCGACCACGATGCAGGCACGAATGTCACCTGCTCAGATCGAGTCGATCCTTACTGCAGTAAATGCGGTCAAGCTAGGCCTGTCACTCACTGTCAAACAGTTCCAAGTACTGTTAGGTCTTATGGCAGCTGCATCCAACGTGATACCTTTTGGTCTGCTGCACATGAGACCACTGCAGTGGTGGCTCAAGACCAGGGGGTTCTCCCCGAGGGGAAACCCACTCCGCAAGATCAAGGTCACGCGGCGCTGCCTACGTGCCTTGGCCATGTGGAGAAAACCCTGGTTCCTCTCTCAGGGTCCGGTTCCGGGAGCTCCTTGTTGCCGCATCACGCTAGCCAGTGATGGGCAAGCTACTTGGAAAATGTAGTGAGCTAAGCTAACAGTTACTCTTCATTAAATGAAGCTTAACTACACTAAAGCTACAGCCTTGGGTAATGTAGCAAGCTAAGCTACAGCATCATGGCAAAAGTAGTTCACTACATCTAAGCTATTTTTTAAAATTTCATTTTTCTATTGAACCAACATCATACAAAGTCAGTGCTCTCTCAGTGATCAATTAAATTGTCAGTCATACAGGCATGCAAGTTCAGTTTAATTGTTTATTCAACCACTCTTCCAAACCAATTTGGCAACAAAAATCTGTATCATGTACAGGGCTGGATTTATCTCATATTCTGGGGGGTTGAATTCTTTCTTGAAAAAAAATAAAAACAAAAAAGCAATGGCACCAGTTTCACAATATTAAAAGAATAAAACAGGGAAAACACAAAATTTGTAAATAAAATAATTTTATACATATTATTGAATAACATAGTTTATATATGAATGGGTGTTCGTCAACTGATTGCATGTCGTCAGAGTTTACAGTGTTGACAGCTTCGTAAAAAATAGCCTAAAGGAAGCACTGTAGATTTGTTGTATATAGCTACTAAAATATGACAGACCGCACAAAAACAGCACTTTAATTTACTGCCGTGTTTGAACAAAGATAGTGATTGATTTCATGAATACAGGAGCCTGATTTTTTTAATTGTCAGAATCTATAGTACATAACAAATACAAAAATAAAAACAAATCACAAACTTTTGCAGTCAAGACTGTGAATAAAAGACAAGTGTGGAATGTAAGCCAGATTTGGCCCAGACTCTGTTACTATCTGGGAAGCAAAGCTAAATTCTATTGTAAATTTGTTAACTGACAGTAAGAACATATAACCGAATCAAGCGGCTATTTTCGTTTGCAGAAGGTAAAACGCATTAACGTAAATTGTAAGTCTTTGAGAGGAAAAATTAAACCGACAGGTCACAGCGGCTAGGCCTATAAGTCACATTTTATTATATTCTGAAATAAACAGGCCTACATCGTAATGTTATGACATTATTTCCCTCACTCCACAACAAATCCTTTAACTTTAATCTTATTAAGAACAGAACAATGATGAAATAAATAAATAAATAAATTTGCCTAAACAATCCAAAACAAATTAAATGTGAAAGTAAAGTTGGGCTGATGTAGACTACCTCTCTTGCCACAAATACAAATGATCCATATCTGCAATGTATTTGAAGCAAAATTATTATGCATTGGGTAAGCTTTGTAGGCTACTTCATGCACGTCGACGGAAAATATCATGATGAGCAAAAATGTGCCACGGGACCGGTGGTCATGCTGAACTGCATGTAATACACACTATTTAAATTGACTAGTGTAGCTTTTGGGTGACTGTGTTTTATTTTTCAAATGAACATAGTGTACACGTAAGACACCAGCGCGATCAAACAGCTGAATATCATATTCTGTCATGTTGGTCATAGTAAAGGCATAATTTGCTACTGCAAAATCCAAAGCAGTTTGAAGTATTCAGAATATTAGCAAAGATTATTATAATTAGTTTAGACTAGAACACGGTTTCATTCTTATTTTGCTATGGAACCTGGTCGTTTTTTGTTTGTTTGTTTTTACTAACGAACCGAAATATTTTGCCTTTCGCCATGAATTTGACACCCACTCTCTGCCCATCTCGTACTTCTGAGTTTGAGATCTTCCCAGAGCACCAGCCTGCTTCAAATACTAAAATCAAGGCGCCCATCACTAGTTATAATACTACGTTTTGCATTGCAGATTATAGTTTTCTGTTGCTATGTGGGCGCTCAGTTTTTTTCTGACATTTAGCTAAAATATCGACAACAAAAGTCTCGACAACAAGTGTTAGACTAAGACACACTTTTCTCATCTCTTCGAATGCAAAAAAAAAAAAAACATTAGCCTTTATAAATACAGTGCTGTGTTATAAATACAGAAAACATGTACTTTCAATCAACACTTCTTTATTTACCTCAAGTCTGCAAACACGCTGAGATGCTTCAAACTGCGTGCCGCACTTCATTCACGAGAGAGGCGGGAGGAATAATACGGTTTGACTGACAGTTTAATGAGCCAATGGCATCACGAGGTTTAGTGGCGGTGGCGTTGCTTACTGACCCAGGATCAGTGATCCGTAGCAGTTATATTTCCGATTTGAGCTTAAAGTATAGAACAATATATAGCTTGTAGCTTTTGTTGACGCTACCGCGTTACTTGATCAAAATAATAGCTTAGCTACTGAAAAGCTATTTGATTCAGAAAACAGCGACGCTACCACCACGCTACTGAGAAATGTAGTTAAGCTAGTAGCGTCACTACATGTAGCGACGCTACTGCCCAACACTGACGCTAGCGACAGATGCGTCCCTCACCGGATGGGGAGCGGTCATGAGCGGCCGCTCAGCCCAGGGCCTTTGGAGTGATCACCAGCTCTCCTGGCATATAAATCGCCTAGAGATGCTAGCCGTATTCCAGGCCCTCAAGAGTTTCCTTCCAGACCTGAGAAACCGTCACGTGCTGGTCCGTACAGACAGCACCGCGGTGGTTTATTATATAAATCATCAAGGAGGTGTCCGTTCACGCCCCTTATACAAGCTGGCGTACCGGATCCTCCTGTGGTCTCAAGGAAAACTTCTCTCCCTGAGAGCAGTCCATATTCCTGGACATCTGAATGTAGGAGCAGACGTCCTGTCGAGGCAGGTGCCGAGGCCCGGGGAATGGATGCTTCACCCACAAGTAGTGAAGCAGATTTGGAGAGTGTTTGGCCAGGCTCAGGTGGACCTCTTTGCGACTCAGGAGACATCGCAATGTCCCCTCTGGTACTCTCTAGTTCCTCCAGCTCCTCTTGGACTGGACGCCATGGTACAGACGTGGCCAAGGCTTCGTCTGTACGCTTTTCCCCCGATCGCTCTGCTCCCGGGAGTTCTGGAAAGGGTACGCCGGCATCGAGTGTGGCTGTTGCTAGTAGCCCTGTACTGGCCGGCCCGAGTATGGTTCTCGGACCTAATCGCCCTCCTCGACGGCTCCCCTTGGGAGATCCCCATCAGGAAGGACCTCCTCTCCCAGGCTGGGGGCGCGATCTGCCACCCCCACCCGGAGAGGTGGAAATTATGGGTATGGCCCCTGAGGGGGCGCAACTCGTAGAAGCTGGTCTCTCAACCGAGGTTGTTGAGACCCTTCTTCAATCCAGAGCTCCCTCTACGAGGAAACTTTATGGCCTTAAGTGGAACCTGTTTGTTCGTTGGTGTCAAGAACACAGTTTAGACCCAGTCAACCGCCCGATAGGTACAGTTCTGGAGTTCCTACAAACCCGTCTAGCTCACTCCACCCTGAAGGTGTACGTGGCGGCTATATCTGCCTTCCACGCCCTTCATGGCGGCCTCTCAGTGGGCAAAAACCCCCTGGTCATTCGTTTCCTCCGCGGTGCACTCAGGTTGAGGCCTCGAGTGAAACCGAGGGTTCCTACATGGGACCGGGCCGTGGTGTTAGAAGCTCTATGCAAGCCTCCATTTGAGCCCATAGAGGAGATCTCAGATCGCATGCTTACTATAAAGACAGCGCTTCTGTTAGCTCTCACCTCTCTGAAGAGAGTTGGGGACCTGCAGGCCCTTTCGGTGGCCCCTTCTCACATTGACTTTGCCCCAGGGATGGCCAAAGCTTTTCTCTACCCGAGAGTCGGGTACGTACCCAAGGTCCCGTCCCTAGCACCACAGCCTATCACGCTTCAGGCGTTTTATCCTCCTCCATTCATGGAGCCCGACCATAGGAAATATAACTGTATGTGTCCAGTTAGAGCGCTAGACGCATACGTCCACAGAGCTGCCTTGTGGCGTAAAACAGAGCAACTGTTTGTCTGTTTTGGCCCCTCAAAAAGGGGGTATCCGGCTTCAAAGCCTACAATCAGTAGATGGATCGTAGATGCCATTTCTACCGCTTACGAGTCCTCTGGCCTCCCATCGCCGCTGGGAGTCAAGGCTCACTCTACTCGAGGCCTGTCTGCCTCTAAAGCTCTCATGGCAGGTGTCCCAATTCAGGACATCTGCAGTGCTGCGGGTTGGTCCTCGCCCCTGACGTTTGTCAGGTTCTACGAACTCGACCTCAGAGCCACTCCGGGCTCCTTCATTCTCTCACCTTTGCGAAGTAGCTAAGCCAGAAAGAGATTCAGCCCCCTCCCTAGCCAGGAGGAGACTTCTCAAGGCACGTTCTTTTTCACAAAAGAAGAGAAGTCCTTTTCGCCATGTTTCTCCTCGAGTGCCTAAGGGCCGAGGAGTATTTCTCCCCCTGCAATTGGCAAGCAGCGGTAGAGAACTGCATCCTCGTGTGCCTGAGGGCAGAGGATCACACTGCCTTTTTGTCCGTGGAATTCTAGACAAAGGCTCATATCTCTCGTGTCCTGGCTAAGTGGCCAGGCCGAGTTATTTCAGTCCCTCTTGTTCTGGCTTCTTCCAGACAAAGGACTAAGACTCCTCTTGCGCCCGAGGGCCGAGGAGTACCTTCTGCATTGGCTGGCGACCAAGCAGAGGCCTACCACTTTCTTCGTGTGCCTAAGGGCCGAGGTCTTTATTGCCCTCTTGTCCGTGGATTACTAGACAATGGCCTATTCCCCTCGCGTTCTGGCAAGGCTACCAGACCGAGTGTATTCAGTCCCTCTTGTTCTGGCTTTCTCCCAGACAAAGGACTAAGACTCCTCGTGTGCCCGAGGGCCGAGGAGTACCTCTTGCGCTGGCTGGCTACCAGGCAGAGGCCGATCACTGTCTTCCTCGTGTGCCTAAGGGCCGAGGATTACATCGCCCTCTTGTCCGTGGAACACTAGACAAAGGCTTATACCTCTCGCGTCCTGGCAAGGTCACCAGGCCGAGTCATTTCAGTCCCTCTTGTTCTGGCTTTCTCCCAGACAAAGGACTAAGACTCCTCGTGTGCCTGAGGGCCGAGGAGTACCTCTAGCTCTGGCTGGCGACCAGACAGAGGTCTACTACCTTCCTTGTGTGCCCGAGGGCCGAGGATCACATGCCCTCTTGTCCGTGGGATACTAGACAATGGCTCTTCCTACTCGCGACCTGGCGATACCCCAGGCCGAGTCTCTTCCTGTGCTCTGGCAAGGTCCACCAGACACATCTTTCTTCCACCCTGGTCCTAGCAGACACTGGGCAGGGCTTGGAAATTATGGGGGCGTTGACATCTCGTTCCCCATAGCGTTTCTGACGCGGCTCGAGTTCCCGGAAGGGAACGTCTCGGGTTACGTATGTAACCTTAGTTCCCTGAGGGAACGAGACGCCGCGTCACGGACCATAATTCCCGCACCCTGCAGCGCTCGCTTCATTCCTAAAAGAGCTGCCGCGGGCGTCAAACGCACATGCTTTATACTTCCTGGTCGCTGACGTCACCGCGCCTGTGACGTCACTCCCGTCGTACGATTGGTTGTTAGACAATGACTCAGAATGCTGCCCGCCAATGGCGTTCCCCATAGAGTTTCTGACGCGGCGTCTTGTTCCCTCAGGGAACTAAGGTTACATACGTAACCCGAGACGTTTTGTTTTCTTTTAAGGCAACACAATTGGCTGTTTTTGTTTTATTTTTTTGTTTCTTTTCTGAGTGAGCAACTGTGGCTGTTTTTGCTTTGCTTTGTTTCATTTGAAGGGAGCAAAAGTGGCTGGTTCTGTTCTTAAGGCAGCATCATTGGCTGGTTTTGTTTTGTTGTGTTTTTTGTTTGGTTTTGAGGGGCCACAAGTGGCTGTTTTTTTTTGTTTGTTTGTTTTTTTTCTAATGGAACACCAGTGGACCAGTGCTTGGTTTGTTTTGCTTTGAGGGAGCTCCAGTAGCTGGTTTTGTTTTGTTTTGCTTGTTTTGGGGGAGAACTGGTGGCTAGTTTTGTTTTGAGGGAGCAGTAGTGGCTGTAGTTTGTTCTTTGTTTTGTTTTGTTTTTGTTTTGATGGAGAACAGATGGCTGGTTTTGTTTTAAGAAAACACAGTCGGCTGGTTTTGTTTTGTTTTGAGGAAACACAGTTTGAAATACACAGAGAGGGTATCAAGAGGACGAGCAACAGAGTCCAAGGAGGTGATGATAGAGGGAGGAGCCAAGGAGGAGACAGAAGGGTCCAGGTCAGATCAGACGGAGGGAAGAGCCAGGGATGAGACAGAAGGGACCTGGAGCGGAAGGAGCCAGGCGAGACTCAGGCCACAGCAATAATGGGGGCCCATGGTGGAGCCGACGGAGGGAGGAGCCATGGTGGAGGAAGGGCTGATGACTCCAACTGACCGACAAATGCTCTGAGGTGGAGCAGGTTGAGGTGGATCCCGAGGTGGAGACAGAGAGCCGGTGATTCCGGGCGACACTGAGGATCTGGAGGGCCAATGCGGAGCCCAAGGCTCCAGCGACCAAGGCAGAAGCTGAAATCCGGAGGTCTGCGGCAGAACTGGAGCAACAGAGGACTGAGGTGGAGCTGGAGGGAAGGAGGAGCTCAACGGAGCCAGTGGGACGGATCAATGAGGTGGAGACGGAGGGACGAGGGAGCCTGGTGGAGCTGGAAACACAAAGTCTGTTGTGTGGTCCTCTCGAGAGCGATCCCCCTGCTCCAGCAGGAGGACGAGGACAGCCGGGTCATTCATAATGGAGAGTAATAAAAACTGACAAAAAAAATAAAACAATAACACAAGGTAATTACGCTGCATAATTTTTAAGGTGTGGTCTTCTGTCGCAACACCTGTAGAAAGGAGCACAACATGAAGTCTTTATTGTAATTCACACAGGTAAATCCACAGAAAGGGTAGCAAACACATGTGTACATCGACGAGACCAGACAATCAAACATAGAACAATACCAACTAAAAAAGAAATTCTAATGCTACTAGGACAGGTGATTAATAAGCACACATGGTGAGGAAAGGAACAGGAAGGACCAAACATGGGCACATGAGGAAGAAACCAACATAAACAATCCAAAGGGTTGAGACAGACTGGTTTTCTTTTGTTTTGTTTCTGGTTTGTTTTCTGAGGGAGCAGCACTACCTGGTTTTGTTTTGTTTTGTTTTGTTTTGTTTTGTTTTGTTTTGTTTTGTTTTGTTTTGTTTTGTTTTGTTTTGTTTTGTTTTGTTTGAGGGAGCACCGGTGGCTAGTTTTGTTTGTTTTGTTTTGAGGGAGCACCAGTGATTGGTTTTGTTTTGTTTTGAGGAAGCACTCTTGTTTTTAGTTTGTTTGTTTTGTTTTTCATTTTGTTTTGACACTTTTTTGCAAGGTAAAACAATTTTATACTACTCCACAAGCAAGACCAGAACAACAAAAAATAATGCTGGTCTAAACTGTTTTGTGCAACAGAGACATGTTAACATTCAAACACGCTTATCTGAAAGATGATACGTTCTGTGTACTGAATGAATAGGCACCAGACACACTCCCTCATAAACCAACATGTGCCACCGCAATCCTGGCACTTACTGATATTTACTTTGCTATAAATATTTCTGCTCTTGAGCCAAGTTATGTCAGTGAAATATGGAGCTGTTTCAGTCATTTCAAAGGATGGAGGGAGAGCCTGAAGTGTGTACATGCTGTAAAAAAATGTCTTTCATGACACTGGAAGAAAACTCGCCTTATTTACATACAACAGTAGTATGAAATCCTTCAAAGTATCCAAATTTTATTTTTCAGGATTTAAAAAATCTTTCTAAAGGTTTATGTTTAACAGTATCAGTATTTCTTTTTAAAAAAAATATATACTTTTTATATATTTTATGTATTTCTAAGAATACTTTTATACATTTTTATTCTGAAAATTAATATAAAAGCATTTGGAATTAATTACATGCTGATTAAATCCAAAGTCCTGTCATAAAACTCTAGATGGCCCAGTTTGATAGGTCTAACTCAATCTGACATAATGACATGACATGATTTTTCTATCAGCAGCCAATGAGCTTGCTGCTCAACATTCAAATACTTGGCTTCAGTAACCCACCCCCTTCCCCAGCTCCACCTGTATCTTCTATATGGTGATTTTATGTAAGCTATATATGGGGGTAATTTTATACAGTATATGTTAGTTTTTACATAATAATAATAATATGCTGATTAATTAATCAAATTTATTACAATGAATTACATAAATACATATCCAATTACATGTGGCAAATGATGTATTTTTTTATTACTATTTTAAAATGTATAAAATAGTAATAGTAAATAATGAGCAAACTTTTCTTGTTATTTCAGGAAGGTGAGAGATGCTACAGGGGTTGACATTAACATGCGTGTTGGAGTGCACTCTGGGAATGTTCTCTGCGGGGTGATTGGCCTCCAAAAATGGCAGTATGATGTTTGGTCACATGACGTCACCCTGGCCAATCACATGGAGGCGGGGGGTGTACCAGGGTAAGATGACTTCTGTTTTTCCCCATTTCATGATTTTCACATGTTTGCCACAAGTGCTATTATGCTCATGGAGGGTTCTTGACGTTAATAGAAATGCTCTGTTGAGAGCACAATGAATGTGCTTTTGTGCTACTAATGAGTGTTCGTTGAATAACCCCCCAAAAAATAACAGAAACGCAAAGCACTGCATTCATTTTCCATATCTCAACTCTTTTGTCTCTGTGGGCATTGGAACATTTGTAAAATACTCACATAATGCACCTGTTTTTGTGAAGTGTTCTTTCATCCGCCAGCCTGTAATAGTTGTGTGCTCCTCTCCAGACGGGTTCACATCTCTTCTGTGACACTGGAACATTTGAAAGGAGCGTATCAAGTCGAGCCAGGCAACGGACAAAGCAGAGATTCTTACCTGAAAGAACACGGCATCATCACATACCTAGTCATCAACCCGAAGGTAAAAAATGACGCAGTCCAGCCTCCACGTTTATAAATAACTAGACATTTGCATTTTCTGAAGAAACTAGTGTGAAATAGAATATTCTGGAAGGTTTCTTGCTTGCCAAATTCATGTTAGGGGTTTATAACAAATCAGCTACTAATAATAATTGTTTAATGCAAGACACTGCAGGTGAATAGGGTAAAAAAACAAAAAACTATTAGTTATCACCTAACTTACTCAGCTGATTGATTACATTGATAATTGCAAAAAAAATTGTATTACAAGTTTCTAAAATGTTACATTTAAATATGCAATTGAGACATTGCCTATTAAAAAAATGCACTAATTTGCATACATTTCTAGTACAAAAATCTAAAACACTGCATGAAGTCAGTTCTCAAAATTCTTGTTTAATTTTTTTTGGCATATTAGAGTCAAAAGTTTTTACAGAGGGGGTTTTGGGTATCTCATGTTGAGATAAAGCCAGGAAACACTGTATTTTTTTACCATTTTTTTGAGGAATAAAATGTTGCATAAAATCCAGCAAATTATAAATGAACAAATCCCTCTGTAAAAACCTTCAGGATATAGACAGGAATAAAAATGTAAAGTTTGAAGCGGCGATTTATGGCTCAGTCTAAGAGAAAAAACTCATTTTGAGAAAATGGACTTTAAAAATATGTATTGTAATTGAAATCTATTGACACATACTGTAGATAAAGTGCTACGTTTACACTTAAATAAGAACAAATGTTTATTACCCAGAAAATGAGTTACACAAAAAGCTTAATCATAGCCAAACAAACATCTGCTGTATGATAGTTAATAAATCATATCATAATACATCTATTTAAGCAGTTAAATTAGTTTTCACCTTGAGCACTAATTAGCATAATTACACAATTTAGACTTTCGGGTTACATAAACGTGACTTTGTGGTCATATTTGAACACCCTGGGGAGAGTGTTTCTAAACACAAGTTCAAGGAAACGGGCATGAAGACCCAGAAGATTCCCGGATATCGGTCTATTCAGATGTGTGTGGGCTTCTCAGCCCACAGATATCATAATGCCTGGGACCATATATTCAAATAACAACGCCTATTCTTTTATTTATCCAGTGCCTTATTTACTTTTCAACAATGCAGTTGCTTTGCCCGAGGTAACAAAAGCAGCGAATTTTTCTCATAAGAGACTCATACATTTATTTCTGTTCGGTTTAAGCCTTTCGGCCCTCTTATCATAACAGCCCACTGCACACCCACTCCCTCCACGCTGCCATTATGATGACTGCATTCGAGTTTGGAGGGCTTTTGCTTGTTTGCTTAGTTGTTCTCTTTTCTTTTATCACCCTGTTGTTCTGTTAATGCCTATTTGCATTTTTGGTTTTATTCTAATGAACGACTGCCAAGTACTTGTAATTAGATTAAATTCAGTTTTCAAATACAGGTAATCAGACTACAGTTTTTATGGATTACATGATTACGTATTATTTAAACATTAGCAATAATTTATTCATACTTGATTGAGTCTTTTAAAATTTCCTTTCTAAAATAGCCTACTGCTTATAAACACTCAGAAAGTCTTCCAGTTTTGTGGACATTCACGCTAAGACAAGTCACTAGTCAAGAGGCGACACAGTGTTTGACCACTGGATTTGCACAAATCATTTCAGGTTTAACATGTTTCAATATTGCATCAACTACTAATATATACTACTTTGTATTTGAATAATCACACTGTAGGCTATTTAACCATGTATTTCTATGTCTTTGGAAGGCTTTTGTCTTTCAAACACATTAAAATGCACAAATTCACAAACTTTTGTTATCTTAATTGCCTAATATATTTACTTGAAGTACCCTTGATATTTTAAAATTAATATTTTAAAAATTATCACTTTGCACATTCATGATTTTTGTTGGTTATGGTCACATCGCATGTGAGTAAACAAATAAAATAATTGTTTTTTTAAGATTGATGTAATTGAACATTTTCATGATTTATTTTTATGATTTTTTATGGAGAACAACGTAGAAATATTTGGAGAATTAAGTCAAAATACTATGAAAATAAAGTCAAAATATTTCGAGAATTAAGTTGAAATATTTCGAGAATCAGAGTATGAATATTAAGATTATATCTGACCCCCCCAAATTATACAAATTATTATTGTTGTTAATATTATTTGAATTTTATTTTATTTTGATTTAGTTTTGTATTATGTTAAAAAACAAAATTGATTGGCAGAGAACAATGTAATTCTATCTGTTTTGAAATTATGTACAGTTGTCTAAGCTGCTACATCAAAATAAAAAATTTCAAAAAAGAAATATTTAGAGAATAAAGTCTAAATATTATTAAGAATAATTTCTAAATATTTGGATAATGAAGTCGAAATACAGTACTACGAGAATAAAGTCAAAATATTTCGAGAATAAAGTTAAAATATTTCGAGAATAAATCTAAATATTAAGAATAATTTCTAAATATTTGGATAATGAAGTCAAAATACTATGAAAATAAAGTCTAAATATTTCTAGTATAAAGTCGAAATATTATGAGAAGAAAGTGTAAATGTTTCAAGAATAAAGTCAAACTGTTTTAAGAATTTAAATTTGAGAGCACCGGGAGAAGTTGCCAGACCACTGAAACAATTTAACATTGTTGCATATTCTCATAATATTTTGACTTTATTCTTGTAATATTTGCACTTTATTCTAAAAATATCTTTTGACTTATCTTGTAATTTTAACTTTATTCTCATAATATTTTTACTTTATTCTCGTATTTTCGACTTTATTCACGTAATATTGACTATTCACAAATAGTTTGACTATACTCTCGAAACATTTCATATTTATTCTCAAAATATTTCAACTTTATTGTAAAAAAATTCCTCATAATTTTCATAATATTTGGACTTTATTCTCATAATATTTTTACTTTATTCTCGTATTTTCGACTTTATTCACGTAATATTGACTATTCACAAATAGTTTGACTATATTCTCGAAACATTTCATATTTATTCTCAAAATATTTCAACTTTATTGTAAAAAAATTCCTCATAATTTTCATAATATTTGGACTTTATTCTCATAATATTTTTACTTTATTCTCGTATTTTCGACTTTATTCACGTAATATTGACTATTCACAAATAGTTTGACTATATTCTCGAAACATTTCATATTTATTCTCAAAATATTTCAACTTTATTGTAAAAAAATTCCTCATAATTTTCATAATATTTGGACTTTATTCTCATAATATTTTTACTTTATTCTCGTATTTTCGACTTTATTCACGTAATATTGACTATTCACAAATAGTTTGACTATATTCTCGAAACATTTCATATTTATTCTCAAAATATTTCAACTTTATTGTAAAAAAATTCCTCATAATTTTCATAATATTTCGACTTTATTCTCATAATATTTTGACTTTATTTTCGTAATTTTGACTTTATTCTTATAATATTTTGTCTTTATTCTCTAAATATTTTGACTTAATTCTTGTAATCTCAACTTTATTCTCATAATATTTTGACCTTATTCTTATAATTTTGACTTTATTGTCAAAATATTTAGACTTTATTCTCTTAATATTTTGACTTTATTATCGTTATTTCAACTTAATTTCAGTCTTGAAATATTGACTTTATTCTCATAGTATTTAGACTTTTCTCTCGTAATTTTGACCTTATTCTTAAAATATTGTGATTTTAATCTCGTAATCTTAGATATTTTTTAACATGGCACTAAAACACTGTCATAATATACACCGATATTTGACGATGATATCACTGAATTCATTGATGAACTGCCTTTAACTGAAAATTGATTGTTTACAATAATGCGTTACTTACATATTGTGCTGTTTAAATACTGTAAAGTTGCTTTGACACAATCTGTATTGTTAAAAGCGCTATACAATTAAAGGTGACTTTACTTGACGATAGGTTTTGCTTCAGGATCCAGATTTTACATCGGACACCAAGTAGGCATGGGATGATAACCGGTTTCAAGGTTTACCGCGGTTTGAAAAAGTCACGGTTTCAAAACCGGAAACGAAAAAAGTTATACCGTTCCTACGATATGCGCATTTTCTGTGTCAAAGTGAAAGCGCAGGACTCCCTACTAGGTTGTGTGTGTGAGTCCCTGCAGAGAAAACAATGCAGCCCCTCCCCCACCGGTTAGTGCTCAGGCGCGTGTCTGTGTTTGTGCACGTGATCCACAGTCAGTGAGATTCAGCAGTAATATAAGTTCAGGACGGCCAAAGGAGGTGAACCCCCACAACACAGAGTGGGGAATAGCAGACTATATGTACTAATTTTACGTTTCTGTGAATTTTAGCACAACAATTAAGTTAAAGTGAAATCACGTCTTTGCTTTTAAGCTTTCTGTCACGTTAAAGGTGCAGTGTGTAGGTTTTGTGGCATCTAGCGGCGAGATTGTGAATTGCAGCAGAGTACCGCTCACCCCTCCCTTTACAGAACTACGGAAGCCGATACAGGATTTAAATCTCACCTTTTTTTTTGACATCAACGAATAGTGAGATTTCTTTTAAAATGTAATTTAAGGAATTATATTAACTTTATCATTCAATAAAACTATGTTATTGTGAATATTACTTGTTCATCATTGTGTCAGTGTTTTTTTTCGCAAGCTGATTCTATGTTAATAAAAACATAATGGTTAATTAAGGTCTTTATGCACCCCTGAAAACATAGTTATTGCACCACTGTCTAGAGATCATCTTAAATATTACACGGGGCACCTTTAACACAAGTGACTGCAATTTAATTTAATTAAGAAGATTCAATTATTTATTTTAATTATTTTGCCTTCTGTTCCATGTTACAAAATGTTCTATATGTTTCCTAAAATAAAATATACTGTAATCCGTTTGGGGAAAAAAAGGTTGTTTTTTTTACCCAGACATTTAAATGTAACATTGTAGAGCAGTGATTACAATACCGTAATACCGTGAAACCGTGATATTTTTATCCAAGGTTATCATACCGTCAGAATCTTATACCGGCCCATGCCTAACACCAAGTAGTGACTTGATACAGGACCAAAATTTCTTACGATCCAAAAGCAGACAGAAATGTCTTGAAAATCAATATCAGATCATGTAACACACTTGAATCAAAAATGCACTACAAAACCCACCTGTGACCCACCACTTCAGTCCATATTCTTGTCTGATTTTTTGTATTTCTGTGCTCTAACACATCCAGCCTGTAACACATCCATTTAGATTTTATTTAGTACTTCATGTTATGATTGTACTTGTTGTTCAGGCAGAAAAACGAAGTCCCCTGCTACCTGCGCGTCTGCGCCCCACTCTGGACGGGGCCAAGATGAGGGCGTCTGTCCGCATGACACAGTACCTCGAGTCCTGGGGAGCGGCCAAACCATTTGCTAACCTCCACCATCGAGACAGCATGACCAACGAGAACGGCAAGATCAACACACACGTGAGTCAACCTGAGCACATCAGATTCATCAAAACTACTTTATACTTAAAGTGCTTAGTAGTGCTCGATTAATTACATGTGTTCCCATTTGTTCTTACAGGATGTGCCGATGGGGCAGTACAGCTTTCAACAAAGGTCTGAAAGGTCTGCTTTTTTACTGTTTATTGCTTTATGTAACAAAAAAAAGGCTAAATCAAAATTCAAGTGAATAACCTTTCAGAACGCTCACACTGACCTCATTAGCATTTCTATGCTTGTTTAAAGCCTCTCTTCTTCATTTTTATTCCCTTTTAGAACAAAATCACAGAAAAAGAGATTTGAAGAGGAGTTAAATGAAAGAATCATTCGCACTATTCATGGCATCAACTCACAGAAGTAAGCATCCATAATGTTCTGCCTCTTTTCCATATGGAGGAACTCATGAATTCACTGCAAAACAACACAAGAAATCGCTAAATGTTAACAAGGATCACGTCTGAAAATCTGGGATTTAAAATTATAAATATTCAGCAAATAAAATAGAAAGTTTTTTGATTTTGAAAAATGTAAAACAAATATTTTTTTCACATTTTTGTGTTAATTTGATATTTATTTTATTTTATATATTATATATTTTTTTTTAATAATTTTAATTTAAATTTTGTTATTGAAATATTTTGACTTTATTCCCTAAATATTTTAAGTTTGTTCTTGTAATTTCGACTTTATTCTCATAATATTTGGACTTTTCATGAATTCACTGCAAAACAGCACAAGAAATGTTAACAAGGATCAAGTCTGAAAATCTGGGATTTAAAATCGTATTAAAATCAGCAAATAAAATAGAAAGTTTTTTGATTTTGAAAAACGTAAAACAAATATTTATGAACCTTTTTGTTTTAATTGATATATTTTACATTTATTTTATTTTTACATATTTTTTATTTATTTTTTATTATAAAGTTTTAATTTAAATTTTTTATTCTCATAATATTGGGACTTTTCATGAATTCACTGCAAAACAGCACAAGAAATTGCTAAATGTTAACAATGATCAAGTTTGAAAATCTGGGATTTAAAACCTTATTTAAATCAGCAAATAAAATAGAACATTTTTTGATTTTGAAACATGTAAAACAAATATTTATTCACATTTTTGTTTTAATCTGACATATTTTACATTTATTTTATTTTATATCTTATTTTATTATTTAATAATTGTAATTAAAATTGTATTATTGAAATATTTTGACTTCATTCTCATAATTTTAACTTTATTCTCATAATATTTCGACTTTTCTCATAATATTTGGACTTTCTTCTCATAATATTTCTACATATTTTTTTATTTATTTTTTATTATAAAGTTTTAATTTAAATTTTTTATTCTCATAATATTGGGACTTTTCATGAATTCACTACAAAACAGCACAAGAAATTGCTAAATGTTAACAAGGTTTAAGTTTGAAAATCTGGGATTTTAAATCTGAATTAAATCATCAAATAAAATAGAAAGTTTTTTATTTTGAAAAATGTAAAACAAATATTTATTCACAACTTGTTTTAATTTATATATTTTATATTTATTTTATTTTATATATTATTTTATTTATTTAATAATTTTAATTTAAATGTTATTATTAAAATATTTTGACTTTGTTCTCATAATTTCAACTTTATTCTCATAATATTTGGACTTTATTCTTTATTCTTGAAATATTTTGACTTTTTATGAATTTACTGCAGAGAGAGATTGCTAAATGTTAACAGGGATCAAGTCTGAAAATCTGTGATTCAAAATCTTATTTAAATCAAAAAACAATAAAACAATTATAATAATAAATATAAAAAATAGATAATAATAATATAATTTTTTTTATTTAATAATTTTTATCTAAATTTTATTATTGAAAAATTTCTACTTTATTCTGATAATATTTTCACTTTATTCTTGTAATTAAATCTTGTTCTTGTAATTTCGACTTTTATTCGAATTTTTGTTTTAATTAGATATATTTTACTTTTATTTTATTTTATACATTATTTTATTTATTTTTAATTTAATAATTTTCATTTAAAATGTCAATTAATTCAATTCAATTAATTACTTAATATTTAATAATAAAATATAATATTAAATAATACATTAAAATAGAAAATACACACATTTTCATTCGTTTTGAATGCCAACATACAACATTTAACACACATTTGTCAGTTCATTTCAGTTTTTTAAAGCATTTTCTGCATCGGTGTCACCCAACAAGCTATTATAATAGCGATTCATCGTGACAATGAGAATTTAATTGTTATAAATGATCTAATTTATCCTTTCTTTCCATCAGACAGTGGCTGAAGTCAGAGGACATTCAGAGGATATCTCTATTCTTTCATAATAAGTCACTCGAAAAAGAGGTACATTCCACCTTGAGATTGAAAAAGCAAAAAGCAAATAGAACAAAGACTTATAGAAAGCCATAAAAGAGATATTTCATTTTTTTCTTTCTATTCTAACAGTACAGAGCCACAACTCTGCCGGCTTTCAAGTACTATGTCACCTGTGCTTGCCTCATTTTCTTCTGCATCTTCATTGTGCAGTTCCTAGTCTTGCCAAAGTAAGTACCATCTCCACCACCTCTTCCAAGTATCCGTTTGTCTTTTGCGATGCAATTATGCCGCCGTCTCCCAGCACTTAGACCAAGTGACGCATAATAATATTACAACACATCTGCACAATTGAGAGAAAATGAGTGCGACGATAAAGAACGTGATGATGGGAACTGTCTGAAAAAGACAGCCCTGAGCAGACAGTTATAGATTTTTTTTATTCAGAGGCCAATCTGGTTTGGAAATGATGTCTCCCTTTGTATGAAGTCAGACAGAAAAATCTATGCAAGACGTCACCCTAATTTACTGCTCATGTTGACCCGAGAACACATTCACACGAGCCCAGAGCACAGCGCTTTCTCTCAAGCTGTGTTCTCACATCCTGCCATTGATTTTATATCAGATTTATAGTCAGATATGGCACCACAAAGACTGGAACTAAACACTTTTGTTTTTACATTCACAAAGCTATTCAAATATGTGATGCTTGCTTGGGTTTATTTACATAAGCCTAAATTTCAGCATCTGATTTGTCCCTCACTATTTGTTCTTTGTGAATGTTACCTTGAAACTTCATGAAAATAGATGTTCTGACTTTTTTCACAATGAAACAGGTGCAGTTAAAACTATTAAAAACTGTTTTGGTAAAAAGCTGAATAAAATATAAATATTAAATGACAAATTTTATACCTGCTTACCAAACTTACATATTTGCCTTATTATTATTATCAAGTCAATGTACCATCAGAATGATTTTAAAACTTTTATTCCAGTTATTTACCTTAATATTAGTTTTAAAATCATTTTGATGGTACATACAGTTGCTTTAAGTTGAAGTACTAAAATTACAGTTAAAGCTAAACAGAAATATAATTATTAGATTAAAAATAATAAAATAAAATGCTATTAAAATATAATTTAAAAAGATTCTATGAAAGCCCGTTTCTGCCTCTGAATATAAAAAATTAATAATTAAAAAAAAAAGTAATTGCGACTTTTTTACAATTCTGATTTTTTTTTTTTTTTTCGCAATTCCATGTTTACATTTTGCAATTTGGACTTTTTTTTTCAAAACATAGACTTTTTTTTCTTGCAATATGTAGTTCTTTCTTAGAATTGCATATTTGTATCTTACAATTCTGACATTTTACTCACAATTGAGAGTTTGTATCTTACAATTTTGACTTTTTTCTCACAATTGGTGTTTAAGTTTATATCTTGCAATTTTGACTTTTTTCATGTAATTGCGTTTGTTTCTCACAATTCAGACTTTTTTTCGCAATTCCAAGTTAACATCATGAAATTCTGACTTTTTTCTCAGAATTGCGTGTGTGTATTTCACAACTCTTTTTTCTTGCAACTGCATGTTTATATATCGCAATTTTGACTTTTTTTCTCAGAATTGCATGTTTGTATCTTACAACTCTGACTTTTTATTCTCGCAATTGTGACTTTATATCTCGCAGTTTTTAATTTTTTCTCAAAATTGTGTGTTTGTATCTTACAACTCTGACTTTACTCGGAATTGAGAGTTTGTATCTCACAATTTTGACTTTTTTCCTCAGAATTGCGTGTTTGTATTTTACAACTCTGACTTTTTTTATTGCAATTGTGAGTTTATATCCTCAATTTTGACTTTTTTTCTCAGAATTGCTTGTTTGTATCTTACAATTCTGACATTTTCTTTGCAATTGCAAGCTTATATCCACAATTTAGATTTTTTTCCCCCTTGTAATTGCATGTTTGTATCTTACAATTCAGATTTTTTGCTCGCAATCACAGTTCATATCTCGGCATTTTGACTTTTTTCATATAATTGCGTTTGTACCTCACAATGTAGACTGTTTTTCACAATTATTGGCTTACTTCTGGCAATTCTGACTTTTTTATTCTCAGAATTGTGTGTTTGTATCTTACAATTCCGACATTTTTTTGCAATTGCAAGTATATGTCTCACAATTCTGACTTTTTTCTCAGAATTGTGATATATAAACTCGCAGTTGCAAGTTATAAAGTCCAATTCTGAGGGGGAAAAAGACTGATATTTTCTTAGAATTGCAAGTTTATATCTCGCAATTCTGAGAAAAAAGTAATCTCACAATTCTAACTTTATAACTAGCATTTGTGAGGATATATCTCACAATTCTGAGAAAAAAAAGTAAAAAAAAGTATAGGATAAAAAGTCGCAATTTATTTTTTATTCAGTGGTGGAAACAGGCTTTCACAGTTATCTTAGCAAACTGACAAACTGAAATAAAAAAATTGTAATTTTAGGTTGAATTACTAAAATGAATAAAAAAACAGCTAAACAGCTAACAACTAAATAGCTAAATATTTTATATATACAGAGGTGGCCAAAAGTATTAGAACACTAGTATTTTCAGCAGCTAAAAATGATTTTAAGTCAGTTATTTCTATCTTTTGCTGTAGTGTGTCAGTAGGAAATGCCAGTTTACATTTCCAAACATTCATAAATAATCCAGTGAGATTTTTGTTTGCACAAAGAGTCTGACAACAGCCAGTGCTCCACACAGAGATCTGATCTGATCATCATCCAGTCTGTCTGGAATGACATAAAAAAAAAAAAAAAAAAAACTGAGACAGACTAAATCCAGAAGAACTGTGACAACGTCTCCAAGATGCTACCTGAAAAACTATCCGCAAGTGCACCTAGGGCGGAAGCTGCTTTAAACGCAAAGGATGGACACACCAAATGTTGATTTAATTTAGTTAATAGAAGTTAATTGATAAAGAAAATCTATTCATGATATTATTTTTGACAGCATCCTCAATTTACAGCATTTTTACACAAGTGCCTAAAACTTTTAACAGTACTGTAGCTTTGCAGGTAGATTTCTTGAAGCATCTTCATGGAGATGTTGCCACAGTTCTTCTGGATTTAGTCTCAGTTTGTTCTGTTTCTTTATTTCGTTCCAGACAGACTGGATGATGATGAGATCAGATCTCTGTGTGGAGCACAGGCTGTTGTCAGACTCCTTGTGCAAACAAAAAATCTTACTGGAGTATTACAATTAATAAAAAAAATTAATGCTTGAAAATGTAAACTGGTATTTCCTACTGACACACTACAGCAAAAGATAGAAATAACTAACTTAAAACCATTTTTTAACTGGTGAAAATACTAGAGTTCAAATATTTTTGGCCACCACTGTAGATATATAGCTAAAAAAAATACTAAAACCTATAACATGAAAACTGAAAGACAATTCTAAATTATAATAAATAATATACTAGTCTATAAATCTATAAATAATACAAAATAACACTGATGTGGGGTACAGTTTATCTCAAGACCACAATGTCTTGTGGAATTTGATGATGGGCTATTTTGACCTGGAGCAGGTAGCAACCTTGCAATGACCCAAAACACACAAGAAACTAAAACTACTTACAACTACTTACAACTACTTACTTACAACTAATCTCAGCAAATTAGAATACTGCATAAGACCAATAAAAAAAAACACACATTTTTGGTGAATTGTTGGCCTTCTGGAAATTATGTTCATTTACTGTATATGTACTTAATACTTAATAGGGGCTTCTTTTGCTTTAATTACTGGCTCAATTCGGCGTGGCATGGAGGTGATCAGTCTGTGGCACTGCTGAGGTGGTATGGAAGCCCAGGTTTCTTTGACAGTGGCCTTCAGCTCATCTGCATTTTTTGGTTCTTTTGTTTCTCTATGGGGTTCAGGTCTGGTGAGTTTGCTGGCCAGTCAAATACACCAACAACATGGTCATTTAACCAACTTTTGGTGCTTTTGGCAGTGTGGGCAGGTGCCAAATCCTGCTGGGAAATGAAATCAGCATCTTTAAAAAACTGGTCAGCAGAAGGAAGCATGAAGTTGCTCTAAAGAATGCTCTAAAATTTCTTGGTAAATGGGTGCAGTGACTTTGGTTTTCAAAAAAACACAGTGGACCAACACCAGCAGATGACATTGCACCCCAAATCATCACAGACTGTGGAAACTTAACACTGGACTTAACAACTTGGGCTATGAGCTTCTCCACCCTTCCTCCAGGCTCTAGGACATTGGTTTCCAAATGAAATACAAAACTTGCTCTCATCTGAAAAGAGGACTTTGGATAACTGGGCAAAAGTTCATTTCTTGGTAAGAAGTTAATTTCCCAGGTAAGACGTCTCTGACATTGTCTGTGGTTTAGGAGTGGCTTAGCAAGAGGAATATGACAACTGCAGCCATATTCCTTGACACGTCTGTGTGTGTTGTGGCTCTTGATGCCTTGACCCCAGCCTCAGTCCATTCCTTGTGAAGTTCACCCAAATTCTTGAATCGATTTTGCTTCACAAGCCTCTCAAGGCTGCGTACCCCTCGGTTGGTTGTGCATCTTTATCTTCCACACTTTTTCCTTCCACTCAACTTTCTGTTAACATGCTTGGATACAGCACTCTGTGAACAGCCAGCTTCTTTGGCAATGAATGTTTGTGGCTTACCCTCCTTGCGAAGGGTGTCAGTGATTGTCTTCTGGACAACTGTCAGATCAGCAGTCTTCACCATGATTGTGTGGCCTAGTGAACCAAACTGAGAGACCATTTTGAAGGCTCAGGAAACCTTTGCAGGTGTTTTGAGTTGATTAGATGATTGGTATATCACCATATTCTAATTTGTTCAGATAGTGAATTGGTGGGTTTTTGTTAAATGTGAGCCAAAATCATTACAATTAAAAGAACCAAAGACTTAAACTACTTCAGTGTGTGTGCACTGAATTTATTCAATACATGAGTTTAACAATTTGAGTTGAATTACTGAAATAAATTAACGTTTCCACAACATTCTAATTTATTGAGATGCACCTGTATGCATTGGAGTATCTCTGATGATTTTGTCTCTCACAGAACCACCGTCCTTGGAGTTTCATTCGGAATGGCCTTCCTGCTGCTCGCCTTGATCCTCGCCATTTGTTTTGCTGGTCACATACTGGTAAGTGATGCTCGTGCTTGTAGAAGTAAATATAAAGTAGCTGTCTTTGAGGGTGAATTGACAGTGAGTGAGGCAGGTTGGCTTGTCAATTCAGCCTATTCAGAAGTTGACATGTTACATATTTTTCCATTTTCCATGGAGGAAATAACTGTGTACTGAAATGTCATTTAATAAGTCGAGGTTTCCGCACATTTGAGACCCTCATCTTGTTAAAGAAAATGCCATACCCAGGAAGAAAAAACACCATATTAAAACAAGATTGAAATTTCCTTGTTTTAACCCGAGGAACAACACTCTTTTTCAGCTCTTAGAGAGCGTTGTCTATAATCAAATTACCAGCTACTTTAGACCTGTGGAACATAAATGGCTTAAGTAAATGTCACCTGTATGTCTCTCCATTTTCTTTCTCCCGCTCTTTCTTTCTTAATATATTATGAAAGCTTAGAGCGAAATGGCTTGTTCAATATTCAAAGGCCTGTAGATTCACTCATGGGAAATCTGTCAGGAACATGTTCTCGTCATATTCCACCCTAAAATCAATAGAAATGAATAAAGAATAATGTTTTCTTAAAGAAAAGTAGCCCTATGTTATGGCCATTAAGGTTTACTGTATTGTAAGATTATTTTTAGCAAATGTTATTTAAATTGTATTTATACACCACTGTTTAGTAAGATTTTTTTGTTTAAAAAAGACTTTTACTCCATAATTCACATAAATGTATTTCTTTTAAACTCTCAAAGACAGCTAAAAACTGTATTATGGTTTCTACAAAAAATATGATGATGATGATGATAATAAGAAATATTTTTGAGCAGCAAATCAGCATATTAGAATGATCTCTGAAGTATCATGTGACACTGAAGACTGTAGTAATGATGCTGAAAATTCAGCTTTATATAACAGAAATAAATTACATTTTACAATATATTTAAATAGAAACCAGTTATTTAAAATTATAATAATATTTCACAATATTACAGTTTTTGCTGTATTTTTAATTAAAAAAGGGAAGTCTTTTTGATCATAAGATACTTCTTTTAAAAGCATGTAAAACCCCAAACCTTTAACAGTAGTATGATTCACGTTAGTATTTGTTGAATTTCTTAAAGTGTAATTTTTATGTAAATTTCAAAACTTTTGTATTATAGTTTTACTGAATTTCACTACTAGAATCTAATGAGTATGACCTTTGAGAAAACTACTGAGAAAAGTGCAAATTAGAATTTTGGGTCGTAATGCAATAATGTCACAATGCTATAAATATTATTCAATTTAAAAATAGGCATCAATTTCTGTATGTAAAATAAAAAATAAAGAAAAATTATGGAGGGGGGTGTGACCTTGACGTGTGAGATTCAATCTTATACACTCTGTGGAATTCATACTATAATCAACGTAACCTGTTTTTTTTCTCTGTATTGAGGTATCAAAGTTATATTTTTAGAAAGCATGACCTTCCAAAGAACTTGAAGGGTTTTCATGCCGCTCACCCCCCCAGTTCGACTTGATTCGTCCCCAGTTCATTAATTAACCAAGCTGTTTCATCTGAAGATTCAGAATCCATGAAGATAAAAAATAGGCCACACTGAACGAAGACCCTGCACTAGCCCAAAAACCTTTATTTCTGTTTTTGTGTCAAAAGAACCAGCTTGAGTAATGGTACTTTTTGGTTTGTTTGGCATCTGTTTTTTGTGCAGTAAACTCAAGTCCTGGTTTGGGGATTGCGAGTATGAGGGGCCATTTTTATTTTTTATAAAGCTCTGGCACTCATATTTCGAGTTTCTTTTATATTACGACTCTCTTTTGGTTTCACAAACAACTGGCAAAGTCATAAGTGCCTGGAGCTCAATGGAATTCAGTTAAGAGTCTTTCTCAGTTTTGTTTCCCATTTATCTGGTGTGAGAGTTCACATTCGGCCCACAGATTCACAAATACGAAAAAAGGGTAAAGGTTATCCACTAGAAGTGCTGTGTTTAAATATCAAAACCAAACGCGTGATTGACTGGTGTGAGGGTTTTATCGTTTTTTTGTTTAGCTACTCTACCTCTTTTATTTCTTTTTGATTTAAGCCCAAAGCATTCTTGCACATAGTCTAGGTTAAGTGTTTTGTAAAGTGCTGTTCCACTGCATTTGTGTTAATACTCATCCTGACAATGTAGCATAAAAACTAAGTCACTTAAGGTTACATGGCCTCTACAGACATTACATTAGCACTGCGATCAGCACAAGGTGCGTTTTACAAACACATCTCAGTTTCTTCAAGGCCACAATGTCAGGTGAAAGCATTCAGAGGCAGGTGTTTCATCTTTTTTTCTTCAGTTTTAGTTTTGCTTGAATGAACAGTTTATTCAAAAATTTCTGTCACTACTGATTCACCTTCATAGTGCAAAACAACCAGGTCCCTTTTAGCCTTCACTTCTCTTTCTAAAGCCTCAAACGTGGGAGCCAGTGAATAGTGGTATGCTAAACTACTAATTGAAAATACTAATTGAAAACACAAACAAAGTTGTTTCAGCCAATGGATTCGCTTTTGGGGTCCAAGTAGTGTAGGACTCAACGAGCGGAGAAAAACTAAACCGAGGAAGAAGTATACTTCCAGAATAAAAAATTACAGATAATGTACTCCCCCTTGTCATCCAAGATGTTCATGTCTTTCTTTCTTCAGTCATAAAGAAATTATATTTTTTGAGGAAAACATTTCAGGATTTTTCTACATTTAGTGGACTTCTATGGTGCCCCGAGTTTGAACTTCCAAAATGCGGCTTCAAACGATCCCAAATACAGTTGTAAACAATCCCAGTCGAGGAAGAAGGGTCTTAGTGAAACGAACGGTTATTTATTTATTAATTTTTTATTTACAATTCATATACTTTTTAACCTCAAATGCTTGTCTTATCTTGCTCTGCCTGAACTCAGTTTTTTTCTGGTTCAAGACAGTTAGGGTATGTCGAAAAACTCCCATCTCATTTTCTCCCTCAACTTCAAAATCATCCTACCACGCTGTTTTACCTTTTTTGTTAAGGGTGTTTGATCTTCTTTGCATCGATGTAGGATGATTTTGAATTGACTTTTGAAGTTGAAGGAAAAAATAAGATGGGAGTTTTTCGACATTCCCTAACTGTCTTAAACCGGATAAAACAGAGTTCAGGCAGGGCAAGACAAGACGAGCATTTGAGGTTAAAAAGTATAGAAATTGTAATAAAAAATAAAATAAAAAAACAAATGCTGGGATCGTTTGAAGCTGCATTTACTAAACCGGGGAAGAAATCTTCTAAGGAGAAGTTCCCTTCCAGAACAAAAATTTACAGATAATGTACTCCCCCTTGTCATCCAAGATGTTCATGCCTTTTTTCTTCAATCGTAAAGAAATTATGTTTTTTGAGGAAAACATTTCAGGATTTTTATCCATATATTGGACTTCTATGGTCCCCCGAGTTTGAACTTCCAAAATGCAGTTCAAATGCGGTTTCAAACAATCCCAACCAAGGGTCTTATCTAGTCGAATGATCGGTTATTTTTATTAATTTTTTTTTTACAATTTATATACTTTTTAACCTCAAATGCTCGTCTTGTCTTTATCTGCCTGAACTTTTCTGGTTCAAGACAGGAAGGGTATGTCGAAAAAACACCATCTCATTTTCTCCCTCACCTTCAAAAACGCCCTACATCGCTGTTTTACCTTTTTTGTTAAGGGTGTTTGATCTTCTTTGCATGTTCACCTTGTAAACACAAAATCATCGATGTAGGATGATTTTGAAATGATTTTTTTAAGTTGAGGGAGAAGATAAGATGGGAGTTTTTCGACATACCCTAACTGCCTTGAACTGGATAAAACCGTTTAGGCAGAGCAAGATAAGACAAGCGTTTGAGGTTAAAAAGTATATAAATTGTAATTTAAAAAAAGATAGATAAGACCATTCTTTCTCGGCTGGGATCGTTTACAACCTCATTTGGGATCGTTTGAAGCTGCATTTAAACTGCATTTTGGAAGTTCAAACTTGGGCACCATAGAAGATCACTATATGGAGAAAAATCCTGAATTAACTATCTTTACGACTGAAGAAAGAAAGACATGATCATCTTGGATGACAAGGGGGTGAATACATTATCTGTAAATTTTTGTTCTAGAAGTGAACTTCTCCTTTAATTTAGTCAATTGCCTTTTTATGGAAATCATGGAAGTAAAATGGATTGTGAATGGCATTTCATGTTGACTTTGTCTCAGTTGATATAGATGGCTTTTGTATTGTTGTAATATTCACTCACTGTGAAGTTATGTTTATTAATGTGTCTCTGACTTGTGGGGCACAATCATAACCTTGAGCATTTAGAATGGAAGCTGATATGCTAATGACGTTGGTGGGAGTTAAAGCTTTTTTTGTTGTTGTTTTTTTCTCTTGTTGCCGTAGCAATGGGGCAAAGCAGCCTCCTGCACAATGCCCCGGCTCCCTGGCTCCTCTAAAGTCATCACCAACAAGCCCTGGATACGACTTGCGCTCACCATGGCAACCACTGCACTTATCCTAGTCATGGCCGTATTCAACATGGTGAGCATTACTACTTAATACCTGGGCTACTGTATCAGCTAGATTGGACTGCTTTTAAAATGACTGACGTTCACATATAATTCATTATGAGCATGTTCAAAAAGAGAAGTGTTCCCTGCTTGCTTTAATTATTGGTTATGTCAATATCGTGAACAGCCTGCTGGCTTTATGGTTCAGTAATTGAGGGCAACTCTTTAGAAATAGAAATAATTAATACCAAAAATGTTTGCTCTTGCTTAGTTTTACAAACCTCTTGTGATCTATTCTATAGGACCCATAGCAAAGAGGATATTATTCCCAAATGATATTGCAAAATACCACTATGCTACTGCAGCTCTGCTATAGGTCCCAGTTTTTAAAGAAAATAGAAGGGAACTGAGTACCGAACCCTGAGGAACCTCATAAACCTTAAAAAAAAAAATTCTGGGCTAAAAACAACCATTTCTGGGTTATTTGGCAAACCAGTGCTGGGTAAATATTGGACAGAACATATGCTGGGTTATGGTAAAATCAGTTTACTCTAAAATCAGCCATAAACCAAAAACTACAGCTAAGTTTTTTGGTTTAGTGACAGTTGTTCATGAGTCCCTTGTTTGTCCTGAACAGTTAAACTGGCCACTGTTCTTCAGAAAAATCCTGAAGGTCCCATAAATTATTTGGTTTTTCAGCATTTTTGTGTATTCGAACCATATCCAGCAGTGACTGCTTGGTTTTTAGATCCATCTTTTCATGCTGTGGACAACTGAGGGACTCATATGCAACTATTACTGAAATACGTTCACTGATGCTTCAGAATGAAAAACAATGCTTTAAGAGCTGGGGGTGTAAACTTTTGAACAGAATGAGGATTTTTCTTATTTTGCCTACAAATCATATTTTCATTTAGTACTGCCCTTCAGAAGCTACAGAAGATACATGTTTCCCAGAAGACAAAATAAAATGCAATTTACCCTGATCTTCAAAAAAAAAAAAAAAAATGAATGCATAATTCTGCGATGCAACCTTCTGAAGCATCAGTGAGTGTTTCAACCTTCTCTAATAGTTGCATATGAGTCCCTCAGTTGTCCTCAGTGTGAAAAGATGGATCTCAAAATCATAGTCATTATTGGATAGATTTAAATGTTCAGGACAAATAAGGGACTCATGAACAAAAAAACAGCTGTGGATCATTCAGGTAACAACACAGTATTAAGAATCAAGTGCATGTAAACTTTTGAACAGGGGCGTTCTTTTAAAATTCAAGTATTATTTTCTTGTACACTAAACGTCTTTTATGCAAAATATCTCATTTAGGTCAGTACTGAATCAAAATTAACATGCATTTTCTATGATCCCTCTTATTTTTGTAAAATAATTAACATTTTGCAGACTCTGCAAGGTGTATGTAAACTTTTGACCTCAACTGTATAATATTTGTATTCAATGTCAAGTCAATCTTTTACAATCATAAAATCTTCAAAAACATCCAGTAATTCAGTAGGCTGTTCCAGTTGATTAAATTACTTATATTCATGTTTGAAAAGTTGAGAAAAACATCTTTACTTCATGCCATCTTGTTCGTCAGACATTTAAGTTTCAATCCTTCAAACGCATAGCGTGACTATAGCTGCACTAGATTAATAGCGCTCCTATTGTAGTCACTGAAGCATAATAAAACGTTTTTACTTATAACAGTGAAGTCGTGTCGTGTTTCAGCCCTCATCACGCATTCATTTGGCAGGAGGTGGAACTTCCATGGAGGCATTGATGCATCGTTACTTTGAGTGTAGATCCGGTGGATGCTGCATTTTAGAAGTCTATCATTACAAGCAAATGTTCGCTGGGACATATATTTAAACAAAAAAGGGAAATGTGCGAAACTACAGATGTTTTCCTATTTATACAGTAATAATTTGATAGGAATACAATGAAGTACATACTTTAATTTCATTCAGAAAGCTTCCCGTATAAATAAAAAAAATAAACGTTGACAAATGTATCCAATTTTAACCAGTTTGGCACAGACTACCCAACATTGAGTTACACTGACCCAGCTCAGGGTAGGTATGTGAGGGGGTTCATCATTTGTATTGACAGTGAAAATGACCCAGCACCTCAGTTACAGAAAAACTACACAGCACCTGGGAAAAAATATATCAAAAATACAACAAAATGACCCAACAGGCTGAACCCAGCATTTGGGTTAAAAAAAACAATCCAGCTCCTGGATAAAAATATAAAAATAAAAATAAATACCCAATAAAACAACCCAACAGACTGAACCCAGCATTTGAAAAAAAAAAATAACCCAGCATTTTTAGAGTGCAGAAAAAACGTCTCAGGTTACGTAGGTAACCCTAGTTCCCTGAGGACAGGGAACGAGACGCTGCGTCCTGGTTAGGACACTTTGGGAACTGCTCTCAGCGTGACCGGTTCTGAAGCTCTTATAAAACAACGACAATGAACTTGACATTGACCGGCGCCAGCCCATGACGTCATTAACAAGGCGCCTACTAGTATAAAGGGGCGCTTGTGAATACATCAACCATCTTTTTGTCTGATGGAGACGTAAGTGGGGCCCGAAGCATGGCTACTAGACGCAGCGTCTCGTTCCCTGTCCTCAGGGAACTAGGGTTACCTACGTAACCTGAGACGTTCCCTTCCGGAGGGAACTCTACGCTGCGTCCTGGTTAGGACACTTTGGGAACGATATACCAACGCCGCCATGCTGAGGAGTAAGTGAACAACTGACTGATTGAGGAGTCAAGAAGGAACATCACTCCCCACTACCGGCGAAAATCGCTCGGGCCGACGTCACAGCTGGCTCGGCCACCCAAGCACGGAACTCCTAGGAGTGGAGGCCTGATACTTCTAAGCGAGAGTAGGCCTACCTACACTCACCGCTAGTAGTGAAGCTTACCCTTAAGCCTTCACACTAGACGGGGGTTCTGAGGAGCGGAGGCTCTAAAGAGACTCTCTAAACGAGAGAAAGCCTAGCAACACTCTGTGCTTGCGGGGAACTCTGGGAGTGGAGGTCGGAGACCTAACTACACTCAACACTGGAGGTGATCCATGAGGCTCCAGGAGCCTAAGCAATAGAACCACTTAAGTGGAGTTCTCAGGAGAGTGGAGGCTTCTGCAAGAAGACTCTCTAGATGAGAGGAAGCCTAGCGACACTCGATCCTATAAGTAGTGCTGTCTGTAGTGGAGTTGGAAAAACCCAGGGGTTTTTAGAACCAACTCTAGAATGGGAACGGAGGATAATGCGTAACCCATACCATACAGGATTTTACAAAAGAACCCAACCTTAGGGGGGAATCTTTACCACTCATGTGGATTTTAGAAAGTGCCCAAGGACTTGCGTGTGCACTTACCACTTTACGTGGGTTTTAAGGAGTGCTCAAAAGCTTCGCGTGAGTACTCACCACTATTGTGGGTTTGAGAAGGTGCCCAGAGCGTAGCGAGGGAAACACCATATAATTATCACAGGCGACAGCAAAGCCTGGAGCTTTGGAGCTCTGTAAGAGTGGAGGTCTCAAACATAAACCCTTGTATGAGGGGAGACCTGACTACACTCATGCTTGTAAGTACAGAGGCGGAGCTTCTGGAGAACGGAGGCTTCGCAGAAGACTCTCTAGGGAGAGGAAACCTTGACAACGTTCACTCCACTAGCTCTCAGGAGTGGAGGTCTCAAAATAACCTCTTCAGTGAGGGGAGACCTGGCTACACTCACGCCAAAAGTACTGAAGGCGGAGCTTCTGGAGAACGGAGGCTTCACAACAGACTCTCAGGAAGAGAGGAAACCTGACAACGTTCAATCCACTAGCTCTTAGGAGTGGAGATCTCAATAACCCTTCGTGAGGGGAGACCTGACTACACTCACGCCTGGAGGGAAAGACGGGAAGCGGAGCTTCTGGAGAACGGGGGCCTCACCAGAGGGGAAGCCCCAACACGCTCAATCCGCCAGCTCTTTACGAGTGGAGGCCTCAACGCTCTAAGTGAGGAGAGACCTGGCTACACTCACGCTTGGAGGTACTAAAAACGGAGCTTCTGGGGAACGGAGGCCTTCATAGAGACTCTCAGAAAGAGAGGAACACCTGACAACGCTCAACCTCCCAGCTCTACAGAGTGGAGATCTTACACCAAATATACAGTGAGGGGAGATCTAACTACACTCACGTCTGAAAGTACCCGGAGCGGAGCTTCAGGGGAACGGAGGCTTCACAGAGACCCTCGGATGAGGGGAAGCCTAGCAACGCTCAATCTCCTAGCTCTATGGAGTGGAGATCTCACCCAAATATTTTTAGTGAGGGGAGACCTAGCTACACTCAACGCTCAGAGAATACCGGGACTCACAGCAGGGCCCAAATGCTCAGAGCAGGGCCCTGTAGAGTGGAGGCTTTGAAACGAATCTCACAGAGAGAAAAAAGCCTGACAACACTCGGTCTTGGTGAGCGGTATTCTAATAGTCCCTAGCGAGAGATGCTCGAGAGTGGAGGTCTTACGAAAAACCCACTGAGGGGAGACCTGGCTACACTCAACGCTACAAGTACATGAACCCACATCACAGGAATCTGTAGAGTGGAGGCTTCAAGTCTGGAAAGAGAGAGCCTTAACAATACTCAGCTTTGGCAGAGGGCTCAAAGCACAGAGCACAGCAGTTAGCGAGGCCTAAGCAGGCCTACCAGCTAAATACCACGAGTATGTACTTGTAAGCGGAGCACTGCGGGGAGCGAAGGCTGCAACTGGACGGTTCTCAAGCAGGAGAACACATCTAACCATTCTAAGTCTAAACCATAGGGAAGACCAGTCGCCTGACCTACATCATGACGCCACTAGGCGAAAGGAGGTCTGATCAGCAGCAGCGAAGAGCGGAGGCTCCTACAGAAGGACTCTCGGTCGAGAGGAAGCCTGCAGCACCCTGACAACGCTCACCGTGGCAGGAAAGTCTAGGAGTGGAGGTGCTAACCAACAGAGCTCATTAATAATGAGGGGAGACCTACTACACTCAACCCCCTAAATGCTATCTGGACAGAGCTGTAAGCGCCTATACAGGGTTCAAAAGGTGAAACCTGGAGGTCCAGACCAGGGCTTCCGCCAAGGAGGACCTAACACTGTAAGCTTCGGTGTAGAGCGAGGCTCACGAGAGCCTACCAGCTCCCAGAACTGCCCAAATCTGATAGAACTGTGAGAAATCAGCCTAGACAAGAACCTCCATAGAGGGGCATCTCGTCAGCGCAACTCTCAGAGAGAGGAGGCCTGAAAAAATCCTCACACTTAGGGGGGGGGGTTTCTAAACTTTCCTCTCTCACTAAAGAAACTTCTTTCTTTCCCTTTTTGACAGGGCCCTGGGGAGCGGGGCCTTCAGTGCACTGACTCACAAAGAGAGGCAGCCCATGCGCTCAACCCTGGGTTGCTCCTATCTTCTTAAAAAGAGGGTGGGGAACCTACCCTAACCTCCCGGTCTTCACACTCAGACGAGCGGAGTCTAGAGGGACTCTTACCACGGGACGGGGTAGACTGCCACACCCAGTAGGTGTGTAGACATGCATATGCAGGTATAAATAGTGCCTAAGCCGAGCTCGAAAGCAGCGGAGGCTTCAAGGGATAACTCTCAGAATGAGAGGAAGCCTGACAACGCCTAACCCCTACAGGAGTTATTTACGAGTGGAGGTCTTGGTACACTAACTCACAAACGAGGGAAGACCTGGCTACACTCGACACTCAGGGACCTTAGGAGCTCAGTAGCTCAAATACTAAAGTCTCACCCAAGCGGAGCTGGTAGACAAAGAATACGTACATATACATATACACCTATATGTCAGTTCATGTACCGGGCCAACGGATTGAATTTATCAATCTATCATCAGCCCAGCCCCAGAGTCTTAAGGGGAAAAAAGGGGTGGGCGGCCGCACGACGTGAGGGAGAAGGGAGAGGATCGTTTCCCTACGATCCCATCTCCCATAACGCACATCACGTCTCCTCTGAGACCTACCCCTCCCAGGAGGAGGGTCTCGAGTGGCCACACAAACCGCCTGGCCCTGCCTCCAGCCCGCAGGCCAGGAGGGGCCAGGCTCCCCCTGCATTTGGGTGGAGATGAGGACCGGTGAGAAATAACAGACCCCAAAGGATCTATTAGCCGCTGAGCACGCCTCCGCCTCCCTGAGTCAGTCGAACATCGTAACGACGGATGTACCGAATGATTCGGAAGGCGAGACTGGCGCATCAAGGAGAAAGCACTCATCTTTCTCCCCGATGTCTGCCAAAATTCACCTACAAGCCTGTGGTGTGAAAACAGCTCAGCCATCTCCACGGGTCTTCATCCTCCAGCAGATCAGCCCGGTACGCCTGCAACACTGCCACTGCGTGCAGGCAGCACCAGCCTGACCCGCTGCCGCGTATGCCCTCAGCGTCGACGCCACCACGCCGAGAGGCAGCAAGCATATCCTCAGGCGATGGCATCGACGCCCCGCCATACTCACGCACTCACTCTGCACCAGCATAACTAACATGCTGATATAGATGAGTGCGGCTGAATATGGTTTATCCCATGCCCTCCCGATCCTAATATATAGATCAGGAGGGAATGGGATGTATATGGGGACTGGTCTGTTATGGTCAGGGTGAAATTGCTCATATAAATTGCTATGAGCAACCTCCCCCTGCACGTGCTTTCACCGCAGATCAAAGCAGACCGCAGCGCGGCTCATAACAGACAACAGCTCATCATACGCGGGGCAGGCAGGCTGTGAGAGCTCAGAAAATCACTTTTCGCCCATAACAGCCACATCCTGCTTACCTGGCTAAAACCAGTAGAGCACTTGCTGCTGTATCAAAGGATGTCAGAGATTAATACATCCTTCGCCCGCAGCTCGCCCTCGTCCGCGGCTGACGAGCGTGAGAGATTACACATCTCTCAACTCGTGTGCGCGCTTCATCTGTAACCACCGCGGGCTCGTTCTCCGTGCAGCCTCGGCTGCAACGGGACCCGAGCCGCGTAGGGCAGATAAATGTCCCGATTCCCTCGGAAAAGGGGACAAACGAGAGCGGAGTTTCCTTAGAGAGAAACTCTCACGATGGACGCGCTCTGCACTCTCAAGAACAGAGCGCGCGTGCTCACACCCAAACACATAACAAACAGGCTGCGCACGTCATCTGGTGTCGGATTTCTCTGACACGGATTCTGCACACTTGCTGAACTGTACTCTAGGAATCATCATTCTACTCGAGCTTAGAACAAGGTACGGCTGAAGAACAAAAAGATGGTTGATGTATTCACAAGCGCCCCTTTATACTAGTAGGCGCCTTGTTAATGACGTCATGGGCTGGCGCCGGTCAATGTCAAGTTCATTGTCGTTGTTTTATAAGAGCTTCAGAACCGGTCACGCTGAGAGCAGTTCCCAAAGTGTCCTAACCAGGACGCAGCGTAGAGTTCCCTCCGGAAGGGAACAAGTGCTTTTAAAATGAATGTACTGAAGAGAAAAGATTCCTTATGCTTTGCAGTGCATGGAAGCAAGTAAATGTTTTCAGAGAACATGTTTAATTCACTTTCTAATTAGGCTACTTAATATATAAAAGTTTAAGGCAATGAGAAACAAAGGTGCTGAAGGAGTTAAAATTAAATAAATATTCTGGTTTAATAGTTTTAGCTCATTTTAATGCTTTTTCTCTCTTATTTTCAGTGTTGTGTGTTTTAACTAAGCACTAGTTACTAAATGGTTGCTGTAATTTAATTACTTTCCCCTTGAAAAAGTAAAGTAAGGGATTACTCTTAATTTTTCTGTAATTTAATTACAGTTACTTCTTATGTAATTGAACCTAATGTATAGACTGTAGAACATTTACATACGATACAATAGTGAATTTAACATTTTAATTTAAAATCTAAATTTAAAATGCATGCTTTTTATGTACCCTTTAAATACTTTGGTGAGCTAATAAGAATATTAAAAAGACTTTAGTGTCCAATTCTCACTATTAGTTGTTTTTTTAGCATGAATATTACTAGGATATTAGCTGTTTGTTATTACTTTAACACATATTAATGACTAATTCTGCAAGACCTCATTCTAAATCCTTAAAGTTTATTTCTAATTAAACTACTTTAATATTAATTAGGAGTATATTGATGCAAAAAATCTGTTAATAGTTAGTAAATAGTGATAATTGGACCCTAATCTAACGTGTGACCAGAACAATTTATGTAGTTATCTATTATTGATTTAAAAGGATTAAAAGAACCATTTCATGTCTATCCTCGCATCATTCATTAACTTGTGGAGGTTGATATTAAGAAAAGTGATTACACTGCAAAAAATTTGCTGTAGTTCTGCAGCTGGTTGCCAGTAACTTACTGTAGATTTTTAATTTATGTTATTTACTGGCAACAGTTTGTTCAAAGTTAAATGAACATTTAACATTAACAAGTCTTTGTCTTTACAGAATAAAACTATAAAATAACAACCTACTGCAAAGCATTCTGGGAACCAGAAACCTTCATCAACCTTTTTCTGTTTTTTCCTTCAGATTTTGGTTCCCAGAATGCTTTGCATGAGACTGTTATTTTAGTTTTATTCTGTAAAGATAAAGACTTGTTAATGTTTAATGTTCAATTAACTTTGAACAAACTGTTGCCAGTAAATAGCATAAATTTAAATTTACAGTAAGTTACTGGCAACCAGCTGCCAGTAATACTGTAATTTCTACAGATTTTGTTTACAGTGTAGTAATATGTAATTAAATACTTTTTGCAGAGAGTAATTTGTACAGTAATCTAATTGCACTGTAAAAGATATAATTAGAAATTAGTAATTCATTCCTTGTTTAGAGTAATTTACCCAACACTGCTTTTTTAAAGCTTATTTTAAATCATTTCAAGTCATCTTGAGGCCCCCAGTTACCAAAAATGCCAAGATAAATCACTTTATAAATTATATTGCACTTCACTAAGAGTGAACTAAATGAGTTCAGAGACATTTGAGACATTTCAGAGATAACTATCCCGGATGATGAAAAAATGGATACTAACTCACTGGATTGATTTTTTTTTTTTTTTACTGTAACATATGTTAAAGTGTAGGTTTGGTTCCTAGGGAATGCATGAACTGATGAAATGTATACTAAAAAGAATAATTTCAGACTTGGTCAGCAGAAAAGACTTCGTTAAAAAAAAAACATTGAAATCTTATCATATAAAAACATTTGACTGGTAGGGTAAATAGAAACATTTTAGATATATTTGTAGAATCACGGCTGGCACTTGATCAGCATTGCACTGTTTTTGTGATTCTCCAGCTGGGAGAGCAAATCTTCCCGAAAGGATAAAGGACTGAATGACTGAGTTCATAGCATGTGTTTCCTAAATTCAGAAGACTGAAAGAGAAACCACAGAGCTTTGATTAGTAAACAGACATATTATAGGAAACATTGGACACTACATTTAACTGAATTGCAAGCAGCAAAGCAAGCTAATTTGTACACATGGATAAGACCAGAAGCCAGACCCATAAAATTTACAAATGGCCAGGCCCGCTCTTACAGGAAGAAAAAGGTGCATTGGCTAAATAAAATTAAAAAAAAAACAACGTACAAAGCAGTAGAAATTAAATATCTACACATCATTCAGGTGCAACACAAAGCATCAGGGTCTTTCAGCAAGCAATGTCTATAACCAGGCAGCAGGGCGCAGATGTCTGATTTAATTCCATTTATGCAATTACAGTCTTGAGCACTGAAATAAAATAATAGGAACACAGGAAGGTCCAAAAATGTGTGGGAACACCAAAATGATATTTGTGGTTTCTGATGTCCAAATTTATCCTGTTATAGTTTACTTCCTCAATCCTGGAAATGTGAAAAAGGTCTATTGCTCCCACAAAGGATGGAGGACAGAGGAAACATCCTGAGGATGTTTAAGCAAGATATAAACCACACATTTTACGTTTCAACAGTGCATCTTACTTTAATAAAATGTATTCTTTGTTTGTTATTATTAAACAATATAATTGTCAACACTGACAAACTAGAGTGAACATCGTGCCAGTTTGTGAGCGTCAAGATGAAACGAAACCTCTAAATATAAGTAATCGCATTTTCATTATTCTCCTGTAGGTCAGTGATACACACTCATCAACACCCGTCTAAAGTGTCAAAGTGTCAAAGTGATGTGCTGGTTGATAAAACACTTGTGCTCTTGCATAAAATGCCAGTGTGAGGAAGTCCGTTTCACATATGCCTCAGTCTGTCGTATATAAACATCTAGACATGAACATCTTGTCCTGCTCCATTTTAGAGGTTTTTCTGGTTTTCTTTCTTCAAGGTCAGTGACTTGAGAAATACACAACTTATTCCTGTATTAGGAATGAATATGAATATTTTATTGAATTTAATATGTTTATGTTTATTAAATATGAAAAAAAAAAAGTTTAATGCAATGCATGCTTAAAGTGATTTTAAAATTGCAAGGTAGTATTTTTATATAACTGTTTTTTTAAGCAAATGATTATGGCCAATTAGGTCATATCCGCATTTCACATTGCGCAGTGTATCTGTTTTTGACGAACTGTCAACATTAGTGTGAAGGCACACAACTAGCCGTCGCTTTGTATCACACACACATTCAAAGAAAGATACAGAGCGAGAGAGCCTTATATACAGATTATATATGCAGAATTGACGCGCTACATGTTCCTGCCAAAATAACGGAGTTCCTTTGGAATTCTTAAGCTTTTAAGAACTGCCGGTTTCTCCGGTAGTAGGCGGGACTAATGTGCAAACGGCAATCTCATTGGCTGGCGTTCACCTATTATCGTCCCTGTTTTGATTTCAGCCAAACCGGTTCGAGCAAACGCAGACAACGTGATGAATATTCATGAGCCCAGTAGCTCATCGGTCCTTAGTGAGCTGTATATTGCCTTTTAGTGTACAATGTTTTATAATATTAAATTGAATATATTTGGTGTTAATTTCATTCAACATGCATAATGCAGTAGTTTCCCTGGTAATCGGTTACTTTTATAATGATGTATCAGTTACTAACAGCTGCTATTTGTGAGAAGAAACTATAATTAATTACTTTTTTTAAATAGCATGCTTAATACTAGTGCTATGGAAAAATATTATGCCATTAAAATGGCAAAGATATGCAACAATATGATGTGGTGGAAAGTAAGTAAATGAGAACATGTTAAAATGAAACTTCACGCATAAAGAAACAAAGAGTGCAGTACGATGGGTGGAAGTGCTGCTGTCAAACGCTTGGCAGAGCGCAATTGGGCACAAGTTACCAAATACAGACACAGATTAGGAGTCGTTGTGCAAATTTACATTACAAACACAATTATAGGCCCTGACTTGAATTTTAAATTCAGATATCTGGTGGGAATAAAGTTGTTTTTTACTCTGTGCTGTGGAACTGTGCTCATGAAGACAGTGATACGTCTGATATGGTCTGTTCTGATAGCAAGGTCTAAACTTTATTATCTGTCAACTTTCTGTTGTAGATGTAATGCGACGCATACGTTTCACTAAACTGAAACTAACCTGAACAAACTGTGCTTCAGCGCTGATAGTGAGGAGCTGGCTCTGCCTGATCGCCGCTTCATTCCACTTTGCACGTATTTTTTTGTCGTGAAGAGTAGCAGGGTAACGTGCATCATCACTACAACACTGCCTTTATGGTTCTGGCTTTTGTTCACACAGCACTCGTTCCCGTAATTTTCCAGAATCAGCGCGCATTGTGAAAGGGGCTTTACTAAAGTAATTCTGTAGCTTACTGCATTTGGTGTTTGAAAAAGAAAAAACATTAATGATCATTCTGAAATATCTTGTTGAGTATCAGCAGGCTAGGCTCTCTCTATGGCTCTGGGTTCGGCTACAATGATACATGACCGTAGTTACCTGTGATTGGCCTGGCTGTGCGTCACTCAGAAAACAACAGGCCAATCAGAATAGAGGCTCATGAATATTAATTATGTGAGCCAAAATCGACCTGTTTTTGACAGAGCTCCTAAAAAAGGAGCTGTAAAAATATATTGAGATGGATTTTGGCACTTATACCGCAGATATATATCCTTAAGGACATCAACAACTAAAATAAACCTCCAGAAATCCCGCTCCTCCTGAGCACCCTCCAGATCCCGCTCCAGATCCCGCTCCAGATCCCGCTCCTCCTTATCTCTTCCAGGCCTGTAGTACCCTAATTCCCCCCAAGAAAATTTGCCTGATATTCATATGCCTGAGCATCCTGTCCTGCCATGGCTTCTCGAGTTCCCTGATCCGCTACGGCCTCCTGAAGACCTTATTTGCTTCCGTCTCTGATGTGTCGACTTTATGAAATAAACAAGAATTCGCATATTCATATCAAAGATTATGCATTATTAACTGTATTATGAATATATCTTAGGAATTATTATATTTATATAATTATTGATCTTTTTGAGAATATGTATTCAATGCCCTAAAAGTTTTACCCAGATTGACCTTTTGAGACATGACATGAGACTGTATGCTGTTGCTTTGTAGCTATGTTATTTTTGTATGTTTTATCATATCTATATCAACTCCAACAGACAGACCAATGTTCTTAGAACAAGAAGTACTTCTTAGTAAATGTGCCTTTTTAAAGTTTGGGTTGGTAGGCAAACATGCAAATTAATAACGCTTTTGTTCACGAGCTGAGACATGAGTACTGTGTTCCTAATCAAAATTAGACATATAAGCGACCTATGGACTTCCTGTAATGTCTGGTTTTAGGGTATTACAACTGCTAAACCTGCATCCCTTGCAGATCGGAGACTTCACACTTCTTGCTACTTCTTTCTCTCCGCTCTCTATCTTTTACTCTGATACTGGGTGAACCTAGACCGTCAAATATTTCTATTAGACTTACTTCTCTCAGATTTGACTAGCTTTTAATTTGACTTAGAATGAGTCAGAATGAGGGTTGAAAATAATAATTTCTCCACTTTTTGTGCAAAAAAACATTATTAAAGTGCCCCTATTATGCCATTTTAAAGGTAAATGGCCTTAAAGGGAAAAAAGATTCGAATTGCTGACGACTCGTTTAGGCGAATGTGAGCCGACTCTTTTTTTTGTTAGACAAAAACTTTATTTATAGTGCACTGTCGGCGTCACAACTTTGCAGATAGTTTATGTTCACATACAGCTACATGACACACTACATGAAATATCATATTTGAAAAGGCATAATAGGGGCACTTTAACATTATAAGTTAACCCCAAAGGACATATTAAACTAATTTAGAAATCCATACCAAGCCCAGATGGTGGATCAGCACCTAGAAATGACCTCTACAGCCCTGAATGTCAGCAGAGGCCACGTCAACTAAATGAGTCATCGGCAAAAGACCACAGCTACCAGATGAGTCCTCTGCAATCTAACTTCCTGCATGGAACAAACTGCTGGTTTCATCTGGCTAGAGGAGAACTTGCCCCCCGACTCAGCCTTGGTTCTCCCAAGGTTTTTTTCTCTATTTATGTCACTGATGGAGTTTTGGTTCCTTACCGCTGTCGCCTCTGGCTTAGTTGGGGACACTTAAATTCCAGCGATATTGTATATTATTTGAACTGAATTGAGCTGGACGATGGCATCACTGAATTCAATGATACACTGCCTTTAACTGAAAATTGATTGTTTACAATACTGCATTATTGACACATATTGTCCTCTTAATACTGTGAAGTTGCTTTGACACAACCTGCATTGTTAAAAGCGCTATATAAATAAAGGTGACTTGACTTGAAGACATGCAGTAGTGAGAAGTGCGAGATGGTCTGTGCTGATGGCAAGGTCTAAAGTCAGACTCACTAAGGTTATTTTGATGGTTTCTTTATTATTTGTCAGCTTTCTGTTCTTGTTTTCTCATGCGTTTTGTTGTTATTAAACTGGTATTTAATTAAATGTGTTAATGGATACAGGTTGTTTTATGACGATGATGAAAAAATATGGCATGAATTTGTAAAAGTGTGTAACCAATTAATTGTCGTTTGTTCTGTATTGCAGGGTTGTGTGTTGATCCAGATGCAGAGGTTGTGCACAAAACGGTTGGCGACTCACTGGAATTAATTGCTGATTATTCAAAAAAAGATCTTGAAGTGCAGTGGAAATATAATGAGATTATCTTCGCTGAGTATCAAAATAATAACTTCAAAAACTTTAAACCTGATTTATTTCACCAAAGGTTAAAGATGAATAAGGAAAGTGTTAGCATAACAGTAGGCAACCTTAGACTCCAGGATTCTGGAAGGTTCTCTATTGTTGCATTAGGAGAATCTGGTCAACATCCAACAAAAACCATTGAGCTACGTGTTCATGGTGAGTTTAATTGTTTGATATTTGTATTGGCAATGCTGTTAGGAAACATCAAACACATTTATGAACTGATGCTGAATATTTTTATGGTCATTTAAATTAAATAGTCCCTT
This sequence comes from Garra rufa, assembly GCF_049309525.1. Taxonomy (NCBI): domain Eukaryota; kingdom Metazoa; phylum Chordata; class Actinopteri; order Cypriniformes; family Cyprinidae; genus Garra; species Garra rufa. The sequence goes on from NC_133377.1 coordinate 8,793,547, forward strand.
GATGAAAAAAAAAAAAAAACAGTATGTCAATATAATGAATTTGACATATTATTCTCCTATAGCTCGCATCACAGATGTTCAGATCGAGTACAAAGATTCCTGGTCACAGTTAAAAAATACCTGTACATTTCATCTTCGGTGTCTGGCATCTGGTGATCCATATTCCTTCTACATATTTCTTCCTTATATACTACTAAGGCTGTAGTGTGCAAAGAGAAATCAGAGGGTCAAACGTTCTGTGTGAAAAGCTAACATTTTTAAGGATTGTATAATTTACAAAAGTTTGCTTTGAAACTATGAAACATGCCCACTTATTTTTGAAGACCAATTTAAATGTCAAGGTTTTGTATATTTGTTAAATTACTCCAAAATGATCTTGTTAGATTGTAATTCATAATAGTGATGTACATAAATCTGTACATGGACACAAAACAGTAAATTCTGTTCAAGTCATCAGCTGATACAGTCTTTTTTTATTTGTACTTGTGTCCAGTGCTGCTTACTGAATTTAAAACACGGTTTTGTGCACATCATCAAACCACAAACTACATTTTTAACCACAAGATGGCGCAGCAGCCAGATCGGGTGCAATTTTTAATACTAAAAAGTATCAGTATGGCCTAGATTTTCCATTAAAAGGGCTTTTAACACTTCACCTAACCCGTTTTTTTTTTTTTTTTTTTTTTTTTTGTAGTCCCCCAGGCAAGGAACGTTGCACAACTGTCATTTAGAAATAGGGTAAGCATTGCTTTTTACCTGGGATTTACCACTTCTAAGATGTTACCCATGACTCTCGTCCCAAACATGTTCAGAGTGGAACGATGCAGTATTATGCTAATACTGTGTTCCAAACAACTCGAAATTTGTATGGTCCCACCCTCCTATTTAGAAAAACACCAGGAGTGTCGCTCAGGCACGTGCACAGGTAGGGCTCAACCTGTGCAGAGCAGTTTTTTGTAGTTACTCTCGGGAGTGCCCTTTTTATGGGGAGTTTTTTTTTTTTTTTTTTTTTATAAATCAATGCTATTGGTAACCCTTGTCTGTTTGTCTTTTTTAACAAATATTTAACCAATTAAAGGCATTAAAAAGCGCATCTCTTAGAACCGCTCGAACTGTCAGTCAAACTTCACAACTCCGCCCCCTGAACTCCGCGAACTTATGTATCAGCACATCAGTCAGAGCAGAAGCAGATGAACGTCTTCGTCTTGTAACGGTAAAATATCTTGTTTGAATGAGTGCAACGTTGTCTTCACGAAATAAACACTAGTATGTCTATAAAGGTTCATATAATGCATCACCACACCGGTGTGATGTTGACGTAATGTGATGTCGTCGTTTTAACGATGGACAAATTGCACACATTCGCTGGTCAAAATGTAAAAAATGCGGTGTAACTGCATTTGAGCTTAACATAAAGAAGCTGAATGATGCTAGGTAAAATATAGTATAAGAAATTTCTATTTTGATTTTAGGGCTATCTGCTGAATGTGCTGATGCATGTAAATTACATGATGTAATTTATTAACATTTCATCATATTATATAGCCTATGGTCACACAGCATGGTAGGTTAAAGTTTACGATGCTATTATATTATGCATGTGTTTGCTGGCTAGATTTTTTTTTTAAATCTAGTATTGTATGTATACTAACCCGTTCTCATCATTTTATATGTGTGTGTATATATATATATATATATATATATATATATATATATATATATATATGCATTGGCGTATGCATTACACGCTATTGCAAAGTCATGCTATTACGCGTCTTCACATGTATAAACATAGAAAAACATGGTTTACTACTGTAATAATGTTGTATTAAATAAAAAAAAGTTTACACAATGAGAATGAGAATCATCAGGTCACTGTGCATTCTATATATTTTATCATGCAGAATGTAATCTGCATGTATGCAAAGCAAAGAAAAAAAGAAAACTAAAACTACTTACACAACTAAATAAGAGAGAGTGCACAACCAATTCACAAACACAGGACAAATAATACACAGACAACCACCCAGAAGGCATATGTATACATATATCTATATGTATATATTATCTGTATAAAAGTTATTAATACTAATTAAATATAAGGGGGGGGGGTGCCCTTTTTTCAGTTTCAGCACATGCCCCTCAAAAGGTCTGTGCACGGCCCTGGTGTCGCTTGAGGTCGGAGTCGGACATCCTACCTGTGAACTTGGTGCAGATTGATCAAACCTCAAAAGTAATTTGATGTTATTTCCAAGATAATGGCAATAGAGGGTTTGCACTTACGTCACGGTTTGGTCAGTTACCTGGATGCTAATTTATACTGTCTAAACCATGGGAAAATGTGTGGGTCAAAATTACCATGAAGTGACTCTGAGACTTCATAATTAAAATAATAATAATAAAAAATTAATAAATCTGAGATTTTCCATTTAACCTCATATTTATTGTTTAATGTAGACCTTAGGCTGATATAAATGCATGCTGGTCAAGCTCCAGCACCTTTTTATAAATTAACTGGAATCAAAATATGTACAAACAACAAAAGATTTCAACCCTGTCATGGACTAATTTGAAGTAATATAAATATAGTTTCATTGCATAGTGATTATAAAATGTAGATTTGCAGAAAGATAATGTGAACCTTTACCAACAAAACATTGTTATTGTTAAAATAACAGGTGGACAAAGGCTTTAATATGTGAACTAAGAGAACGGGAACATCAGAGAAACAACAGTAACAAACTTAAGCAATGGGGACTTATCAGATGAAAGATAAAACATCAGTTAGAATGACCTCCTGAAGTTTAAAGCCGGAGCAGACCAAACCATCTCCTCCCATTTACTCCACTTAGACTCATTCCTGGATTTTTTTTTTTTTTTTTAAGCTAAAGTTAGCATTTAATGAGCACGTGGTGTACCAGCAACTAGCAAAATGATTAATTGTTGAAGCTGACTGAACACTGTTTAAATCATTATTTTCAATTTCTGAAAAGTTTTTACATTAATTCATATTTCACTATGACAGAGTGGACATGTTAAGCTTAACAACATTCAACTACAAACACAATATAAGAAATATTAGGAAATATAAGTGTAGATACTCACTGTTTGTGCAGCAGATATTTTAACTTCCACAGAAGAAAGGCAAAATGGGGAATGTGATGTCACTGAGTAGATCAGAGGGTTTCTTAAAGGGACGTCAGCACATTATGACAGTATTATTATGTAATATGTATTATGAAAACAGAATATAAATTATCAAAATGACTTGTTTTATTAAATAACTTGTTGAAACTTGTTTTCTTCAATTTGATGTAATTTATCCAAAGTTATCCAAAGTAAGCTGAGCAGTGTGAGGGACATGCCATAATCACATACATCCAATCAAAAAGAATGTTATAAAATGAGAAAAACCTTTCAAACATTTCAAGAGACTTTTCATTGTACTTGTATGTGTGTAAATGTTTGGCCACAGTGATGAATGAGTGATTTTGGTGGAGGCACCAGACTGTTTTAGTGCCACATTAAAAAAGTAAAAAATCTAAGGTTACAACAATAAGTCATAATATTTCGAGAATAAAGTCAAAATGTTTGGAGAATAAAGTTGAAATATTTCCAAAAATAATGTCTAAATATTTAGACAATGCAGTCAAAATTCTGAGAATAAAGTCGAAATATTTAGTGTCAGGATTGTGGTCTGTTCCCTTCCGGGAACTCGAGCCGCGTCAGGAACGCTATGGGGAACGCCATTGGCGGGCCGCACTCTGAACTATGTCTAACAACCAATGAAATGACGGGAGTGACGTCACAGGCGCGGTGACGTCATCGACCGGGAAGTATAAAACGCGTGCGTTTGAAGCCGGCGGCAGCTTTTGTCATTCAGCGAGAGCGCTCTGTGTCTGTGTCTGTGTCTGTCCCGGTCATACTGCTGTTTTTTCGTGCCAGTTTGCACGGCTTTTATTTGAGTAGTATGACCTTTAAAATACAACCATGGGGGAAAGAAGTGTTACGAAACTAGGCGGTACAAGCACCCACATAGATAGTGTGTTCCTCCCTGCCAATGCTTCATTGTTGGTGGGGATACACATAGTCTATGTGCGGTCTGCTTGAGTGTAGAGCACGCACGGTCAGCCCTCGAAAAGGCTGACTGCCCACAGTGTGAGCGTAAAAATCTCTACTGCGGGTGCTCCACAGAAGGCTCTCTTCGAGGAGGGAGCCTTTGCCAGCGTTTCTCGCGGGTCTGGCCCCGCTTCCGCCGAGGCGGAGCGGTTGCTGCACTCGCTGAGATCGCGGCTCGATCTATTAGAGGGACTGGAGACGGGTGTTTTAAAAATACCCTATCTCCTCTCCTATCTGATGGATCGGTAAACCTTTTTTCTGGATGAGGAAGCCCGCAATGCGGTTACTTCCCTCCAGGAAAGGTTTTCAACGCTTTCCATATCTTCCTCCAAGGAGGTTGATGTAAAGTGCGTTGTCAAAAGTATTTAACCGCCCCCCCCGATCGCCTCAGTATGATGAGCTGGTGGTTGTGCTGACTGTGCATTAGCTAAATAAGATATGAGCCGCAGAAAAGCAAACGTTTTGCTTCCTGCGGACTAAGTCAGCACTTCCAAACGGAGCTTTCTGTCCTTCCCGATCTACATTGAGTTTTAGATCTGGGAAAAACTAGAAAGTAAAGATGACGCCGCGGGTTAAACAGACGCTATCAGCCTCTGTTCCCCGGTCTAGGCATCATTTCTGAAGGCTCCGTCTTTGCTCTTCAGGCCGCCTAATAAAACTTCAGGCTTGATGAGCAAATGAACACGTGTCGGGGTTCCTGACGGGAAAGATTTAAACCCCAGCCATGTACCAGCTCTCCACATCAGAGGCGCAGAAACAGAGCGATGCCGCCCGCGTTCCTCCGGCTATGCCTAGAGGACCCGGAAAGCAACGCTCTAAGTCGGGGGCTTCCAAGAAAAAGAAGAGGTTCGACCTGAGGGTCGTCCTCCTATCCAGGAAGTCCTCGCCTAAACGGCCCTGACGGTTGTGGCTCAGGGCCGTTGAGGGCAGCCCCTCGCGAGGGGGTTTGCACCGTACCTCCGGGTGCGGGTTTCAGACCCCTTCGTGGCCCTCAGGAGATGAGTCAGCTAACCCTGCCAGTGTTACAGGGCGCGGCTATCTCCCGCGAACATCCTCTAGCTGTTCCGCCCGGAAACGTAGCGGCCCTGGAGAGTTCGCAGCCCCCGCGGGGGTCTCTCGAAGAGCTAGTTCAGGAGCTTCCTGCCAGCTTGCTGTTACAGGTCTCCGAGTTAGTTCCTCGAGTAAATCCAGACACCAGTCTCGAGAGGCTGGTACCCTAAGTAAACTCTCTGGCAGCGTGGAAACTACTGCCAAATGTTTCAAAGTGGGTCCTGCGTACTGTAGAGAAAGGTTACACTATTCAGTTCGGCGCCAAGCCGACACCTTTCAGCGGGGTAAACCCCGAGCAGGGTCTGGAACAGGAAGTCAGTACAGGAAGTTTCTCAGGCTCGCTTTCAGGGGCAAAGCTCACCAATACAGAGTACTTCCTTTCGGCCTAGCTCTCACCCGAACTTTCACGAAGTGTGTGGATGCTGCTCTGGCTCCTCCGTGATTCCAGGACATCCGCATACTCGACTGGTCGATTCTGGCCAGCTCAGAATAATTAGCGGCTCAACATCGAGGTGTTGTTCTCGCTCTCATGAAAGAATTGGGGTTGAGACTCAACACCAAGAAGGGTGTGATTTCTAAAAATCACTTATCTAGGTGTAGTCTGGGATTCGACCACGATGCAGGCACGAATGTCACCTGCTCGGTTCGAGTCGATCCTTACTGCAGTAAATGCGGTCAAGCTAGGCCCGTCACCCACTGTCTACAGTCCCAAGTACTGTTAGGTCTTATGGCAGCCGCTTCCAACGTGATACCTTTTGGACTGCTGCTTATGAGACCACTTCAGTGGTGGCTCAAACCAGGCGGTTCTCCCCGAGGGGAAACCCATTTCGCAAGATCAAGGTCACGCGGCGCTGCCTACGTGCCTTGGCCATGTGGAAGAAACCCTGGTTTCTCTCTCAGGGTCCGGTTCTGGGAGCTCCTCGTCGCCGCGTCATGCTAGCGACGGACGCATCCCTCACCGGATGGGGAGGCGGTCATGAGTGGCCGCTCAACCCAAGGCCTGTGGAGCAATTCCATCTCTCCTGGCACACAAATCGCCTAGAGATGCTAGCCGTGTTCCACGCCCTGAAGTGTTTCCTTCCAAAAGGTATCCGCTCACGCCCCTTATATAAGCTGGCGTACCGGATTCTCCTATGGTCTTAAGGAAAGACTTCTCTCCCTGAGAGCAGTCCAGTATCTCTGGACGTGGGAGCAGACGTCCTGCCAGGCAGGGGCTGAGGCCCGGGGAATGGATGCTTCACCCAGAGGTGGTGAAGCAGATCTGGAGAACATTTGGCCAGGCACAGGTGGACCTGTTTGCGACTCAAGAGACATCGCACTGTCCCCTCTGGTACTCTCTAGTTCCTCCAGCTCCACTGGGGCTGGTTGCCATGGCACAGACGTGGCCGAGGCTGCGTCTGTACGCCTTTCCCCTGATCGCTCTGCTCCCGGGAGTTCTGGAACGGGTCCGTCGGTTTCAAGTGCGGCTGCTACTAGTAGCCCCGTACTGGCCGGCACGAGTATGGTTCTCGGACCTGGTATCTCTCCTAGACGGCTCTCCGTGGGAGATTCCCGTCAGGAGGGACCTCCTGTCTCAGGCTGGGGGCGCAATATGCCACCCCCACCCAGAGAAGTGGAGGTTATGGGTGTGGCCCCTGAGGGGGCACAACTCATAGGAGCGAGTCTCTCAACCGAGGTTGCTGAGACCCTTCTCCAATCCAGAGCTCCCTCTACGAGGAAACTGTATGGCCTTAAGTGGAACTTATTCACGAGATGGTGCCGCGAGCACCACCTGGACCCAGTCAACTGCCCGGTCGGTACAGTTCTGGAGTTCCTACAGTCTCGCCTTTCCGCAGGGCTAGCTCACTCCACCCTGAGGGTTACATGGCGGCTATAAACGCCTTCCACGCCCCTCTAGGTGGCCTCTCAGTGGGCAAGTACCCCCTGGTCACACGTTTCCTCCACGGTCGGGAGATCGAGGCTTCATCAGGAAGTAATGAAGCATGGAGACTCAGAAGTTGGGACCTCTGGCGACTCGATAGATATCGCAAGGTTCTCTCTGGTTCTCCTTAGTGCCTCCAGGTCCGCCCGGACTGGACGCCATAGTACAGACGTGGCTGAGGCTGCGTCTGTACACATTCTCCCGATCACTGTGCACCAGACTCGGGTCTCTCAACCGAGGTTGTTGAGACCCTGCTCCTTCCAGAGCTCCCTTCACGAGGAAACCTTAAGTGGAACCTGTTTGCTTCATGGTGTCACGAACACCATCTAGACCAAGTTACTGCCCGTTGGTACAGTACTGAGTCCTCGCAAACCCACAAAACCAGCTCACTCAATCCTGAGGGTGTTCGTGGCGGCTTATTGGCCTACCACGCCCCTCGTGGTGGCTCGTCGGTATGGTTTCCTCGGTGGTGCACTCAGGTTGAGACCCTGAGGGGTCTCAAGCCTCTATTACCTCCATTCTTGGAGTGCGACCAATGGGAAGTATATCTGTCCAGTATGAAGGACATCTGCAATGCTGCGGGTTGGTCCTCGCCCCTGACAATTGGTCCTCGCCCCTGACATTCGTCAGGTACTATGAGCTTGACCTCAGAGCCGCTCCAGGCTCGGCTGTACTCTCGGCCTAGTGCGCTAGGCTTAGAGGGTTAGCCACCTCCCTAGCCAGGAGGAGACTTCTCAAGGCGCATTCTTTCTGCGGAAAGAAGAGAAGTCGTTTTCGCCATGACGCTCCTCGTGTGCCCGAGGGCCGAGGAGTGTCCCTGCATCCTCGCGAGCCTGAGGGCCGAGGAGCAGACCTAAAAGCCTCTTGTCCGTGTAATGCTAGACAAAGGCTCATACTCTCGCGTCCCGGTATGCTTACCAGGCCGAGCTTCCGGTCCCTCTTGTTCTGGCTACTCCCAGACAAAGGACTAAGACTCCTCGTGAGCCCGAGGGCCGAGGAGTACCTCTCGCACTGGCTGGCGAACCAGGCAGAGGTCACGGTTCTCGTGTGCCTGAGGGCCGAGAACTGCACAGCCCTCTTGTCCGCGGAATGCTAGACAATGGCTTAATTCTCCTCGTGTTCTGACGCAGGATGCTATCAGACCGAGTGTATTTCGGTCCCTCTGGTTTCTGGCTTCCCCCAGACCAAGGACTAAGACTCCTCGTCTGCCTTAGAACAAGGCCGAGGAGTGCCTCATGCACTGGCTGGCTACCAGGCTGAGGCCCCTACTGTCTTCCCCGTGAGCCCGAGGGCCGGGGATTGCAGTGCCCTCTTGTCCGCGTAATGCTAGACAATGGCTTATTCCCTCGCGTCCTGGCGGAGCTCCAGGCCGAGCCTTGGGTCCCTCTTGTTCTGGCTGAACCCCCAGACAAAGGATCACCCTCTCCTCGTGTGCCCGAGGGCCGAGGAGCCTTGAGGTCAAGCTCACCGTCCTCGTGGGTCTGCGGACCGAGGACTTCCCACACCATCTGTCCGCCGAGTGCTAGACAGTGGTCATTCGGTCCCTCTTGTTCTGGCTAACTCCCAGACAAAGGACTAAGACTCTGCGTGTGCCTGAGGGCCGCGGAGTACCTCTCGTTCTGGCTGGCGACCAGACAGAGGAAGACCTCCATTCCTCGTGTGCCTGTGGGCCGAGGAGCACTCTCGAGGTCGAGTGCACTGTCCTCTTGGACCAAGGACTACCTACACCATCTGTCCGCCGAGTGCTAGACAGTGGTCATTCGGTCCCTCTTGTTCTGGCTAACCCCCAGACAAAGGACTAAGACTCTGCGTGTGCCTGAGGGCCGCGGAGTACCTCTCGTTCTGGCTGGCGACCAGACAGAGGAAGACTACCATTCCTCGTGTGCCCGAGGGCCGAGGACTACAGGGCCTTCTTGTCCGCGGAATGCTAGACAAGGGCTCTCTCTTTTTCCACCCTGGTTGAGCAGACACTCGCAGGGCTCGGAAATTATGGGGGCGTTGGTAGTCTCGTTCCCCATAGCGTTCCTGACGCGGCTCGAGTTCCCGGAAGGGAACGTCTCGGGTTACGTATGTAACCTTAGTTCCCTGAGGGAACGAGACGCCGCGTCTCGGACCATAATTCCCGCACCCTGCGGCGCTCGCTTCATTCCTAAAAGAGCTGCCGCCGGCTTCAAACGCACGCGTTTTATACTTCCCGGTCGATGACGTCACCGCGCCTGTGACGTCACTCCCGTCATTTCATTGGTTGTTAGACATAGTTCAGAGTGCGGCCCGCCAATGGCGTTCCCCATAGCGTTCCTGACGCGGCGTCTCGTTCCCTCAGGGAACTAAGGTTACATACGTAACCCGAGACGTTTTGTAGTGTTTTACTAGTTTTTTCCCCCCTGTGTTGCCATTGATTTGGTTTGTTCCTTTGTCTCCCCCTTTGGTTCAGTGTTTATTTGGTTTAGCCTTGCCCTTATTTGGACTTCCCCCTCGTTATCCTGTATTCTGTACACCTGTCTTGTTTAGTAACCACTCCCCTTTGAGTATGTTTAAATAGTCCATTGTTCCTGTTTCCCCTTGTCCGGTGTTAAAGTTTTGTTGTGCTTGTTTGTGCCCCTGGATTTCTGTATATTTGTTTTCCATAGATTTATGGTCTTTTGTTTATTTAATAAAATATAGTTCCTTTTGTACTCCTGTCTCCACGTGTCTTCCCCTGGATCTTCCTTCCCTGCACGGCGTTACATTTAGAGAATAGAGTTATAATATTTTGACAGTATATTCTAGCCTATTGCGCATGCAAATGGCCCAGATTGGAAGCACTGGCAAATATTACAAAGTCTCAGCTTTCAAAACTTTAATAACGAAATACAAACAATATGTCACAGTTCTGTCTGTTTGTGTACTTGTTTCTCCCATTGTCTCCCCCTGTCAATCAGTTTATTTTGGTTTAGCCCTCGTTATCGTGATTCCCTTCACCTGTTTGTGATTATCAGTTACCTTTTTTAAGTCTGAGTCTTGGTTCACGGACGGTCTTTGATGTTGTGTGATGTGTTTTGGATGTTCTGTGTTCCTGATCGTTTTTGCCTGTTCCACCTCTGGATGTATTAAAGTAATTGTTTGTTTTTTTGTACATCGTGGTCCATCTCCTTAATCCATCTTCACCTACCGTAACACAATATGTCTGTTATAATAATGTGTTTTTCACGCTTTTTAATGTAGCGTGACAGATTGCTGTATTCGTCTCAGTTTAAGCAGCATGTGAATTAGTCATCTTTAAGATTATTAAACTAGGCTATTGTAACGAGGGAGGGAAATCCAGGTCAATCAACATCAAACAGCAATGTAGACAAAGACAGAAATGTGGTCAGAGTGCAAGCAGAAAGTTGGTGCAGGCGGCGGGCAAAACAGAGTAAACCCACAGGACAGACAAGGGTCAAAATGACGGGTGGCAGAAAATTGGAAAAACAGAAACAGACAGATCAGCAACAGGTAATCAAACAGGGAATAAATGCTCTGTAATGTCAGCAGTAGCAAAACAAGACTTTGCAATGTGTGTGTGTGTACACAGGAAGTTTATATAGTCTGTGAACAGGAAGTGATTGGCTGTGTGATCAGTGTCAGGCGAGAGATCATGGGAAATGAAGTCCAGAAGATGACAAACAGAGTCCGGACTGGAGTGCTCTCTAAAGGAGTTCCAACTGGCAATCGTGACAGCTTTGCTGTTTTTTTTTAATTCCTTCTGATGTTCCTTCATGTTTATATCATGCTATAAATGTAAAATAAAGTAAAAATATATATATATTTGTATTTTGTGATAAAACTGACAGAATTTGATTATATTTGGTTATATTAAAAGCAAGAAAGTACAAAATGATTGTGATTACTGGGTGGCTGGAGCAGACAAATAAAGAATAGGTATTAAATATTATTTCCGATCATTTACTGTATTATACCAAAAATAAAACAGCTTCTGAATAGTCACTTATGTACCTCAGAAAAGACAACAATATAATCTTAATGTATGTTTATAACATTGTATTGTTGTTTTTAATTAAATACATGGAAGGAATGAAAGACTAGGTGGTGGTGCAATTTCAAAAAGAAAACAGTCTAATTTAAAGGGGTCAAAGGGGTCATGCCCATTTTCCACAAGTTCATATGATTCTTTAGGGTCTTAATGAAAAGTCTCTAATATACTTTGGTTAAAAAGTCTCAATAGTAGTGTAAAAAACACCCTTTTACCTTGTCAAAATCAGCTCTGCAAAATTTCAGCTCATTTTAAGACATGGCCCCTTTAAATGCCATGAGCTCTGCTCGCCCCGCCCCTCTCTGGGATTATGAGCCATATAATGTTTACTTTAGCCACATTTAGCGCCTTTAGCTACATTTAGCCGCGTTTATCAGAGAAACAACTTGCCAACAAGCACATTATTAAGAAAGGCCATTTGGAAAGATGCTTAAAAAAAACCTTATTCTCACTTCTGCTGTGGGTGAAGCTGCATCACGATTCATTCACACGAAGATAGACACATATGTAGATCGCGACTGGCGCTTTCCATTTAAAAACGAAAGTAACGTTAAACCTCTGCGTCTTCAGCGGCTCAGATGTCAGTAGTGAATGACTCCTGCTATGTTCATTATTAGATCCAACAGCAGAACACACAATTAGAGTCTTCCTCTGCACCTGAGTCACACAATGGCAATGGTACTGGGACTGTTTCAGCTCGGTGAAGGCGGGGCTACGATGTCAATCAACTGTGTTTCGTCACAACGACAAGAAGCTGAGAATGAACTGATTTTAAAAAGGGGATATTACTTTTAAAGATTAAAAACATACCACTGGCTGGATTTTTATCATTGTAGGGTGGTTGTGTACACAAACTATCAACACACATTAATGTTCAAACAACATGGAAAAGTTGTGATGACCCCCAATGACCCCTTTAACCCTCTGGGCCTCCTCATTAAGGGGTCACACTTGGCTCCCTCGCGGTCAAAAGTGACCGAAGCCTTAAAAAGTAACTTTTTTTTTCTTCAGGAAAATCAATTAAATACATTTTTGTTCAATAATATTTTGGGATTATTATTTAGAATTTTGAGCGTTTTTTATGAATCTATGCAATATTTATACAGTTTTAATGAGCAATTTTTTCCCACTAGAATTATATTTTATATTATGTTTTTTATTTAATTATGTATTTATTATTTTTCAATAAATACAACATTTCACATTAAAATAGAGTAAAAGCATTTAAAATCCAAAAATTGCACCACCTAGTGGCATAAAAAATAAAAACTTGTGTAATGCCATGTAAACTCCTGTATCTCCCTATATACATATATACAGGGGCTTTGGGATTCCTATTGTTTTCCTATTTCCTATCGTAATTTTTTTTACTGTTTCTTCCTTTTTATAGGCTTTGCATTTAGAAATATATTCAGACATTCTAAAAGATACATTTTTGCAAGGTTTAGATTAGGGATGCACCGATACCGATACCGGTATCTGGTATCGGCCTCGATACCATATTTTCTAAAGTACTCGTACTCGTTAAAAGTCCCCCGATACCGGGGATCGATACCACGGTCTGAGAAATGTCCATGTTTGAGCGGCGTGTAAGGGGTTAATCACAGGCGCCGAGTGCCCGCCTGCAGCTCAGACAGAGCCGGCAAAAGGCGACGCATGTCTGCCGTGTGGAACTATTTCAAAGTGAATGAAAACGACAAAACAAAGGCGGACTGCAAATCGTGCTCAGCGAATTGTCCACAGGAAGCTCAAAAGGTAGCACATTTACCACAAGTCATTAAATCAAGCACCTAAAATCCCAACCCGACAACGAGAACAAAGAGTTTACCCACGCTTCTAAACAAACACAACACATGCTGCAGCAAACTCTTGCAACTCGTGTTAGTTGCAGTGCATTATGCAACAAGCTATGGTAAACGAGCAAACGTTAACTAGATAAGTAATATTTTAATCGCTAATATTGCAGATTCATTGAAAATTACATCGGTAACATTAATCAGCATTTCTGCCGCAACCAATTTATGAATGAGTCGGCATCAACTAAATTAAAGAGAATCGCTTTATTTAGAGTTAATAAAATTCCCTACTTGAACTGGAGTTCAACATTAATTGAGCCGCAGGCACACACCTGACTGCCGCTATGGCAAGCCGTTTTAGAATGATATAGTCTTTGCTATACTAGTATGGCAAGCCGTTTTAGCATTCCATCCTTGTTTGTCTTTTATGTTCTAAAACATTCCTTCATTATTGTAATTATTGGTGAAAATAGTCGATCCGGAAGCTCATTGTGTTGAACTATAGATCTGCTATTTTCAGAACTTATAAGTGACACTACCCAACAGCAAAATACTTACTGACCTACATTAATTTGTTAAAAGACTACTTTTTTCCCTTTTTTTGACTAAAACTAGACTAAAACCTTTTTGACTTTTCGTCGACTAAAACTAGATTAAAACCTTTTTGACTTTTCTTCGACTAAAATTGGACTAAAACTATCACATATAGAAGTGACTAAAATTTGACTAAAACTAAGAAGCATTTTAGTACAAAAGACTAAGACAAAATCTAAGATGGTTGTCAAAAACAACACTGACTGGCTGTTGTTACCTGTAAATTTAAATCATGTTTTTATTAAGTACTCGGTATCGGTATCGGCGAGTACTGAAATGCAAGTACTCGTACTCGTACTCATTTTCCAAAAAAGTGGTATCGGTGCATCCCTAGTTTAGATATTTTTTTTTTGATTGGATAAATATCAGGTTTAGCATTTTTCTGCATATTTCTATGTGTCTGTGTGTGTGCGCACGCGTGTGTGTGTGTGTGTGTGTGTGTCAGTTCTGTACTTTTGTTATTTTAGAGTGTCAGTCCTTGCTTGCTGAACACTACTTTTCAGCACAGTGGCTGATTTGTAGCTTGTATTACCAAAAGATTATCTGAATTATCACAGTGTGACATTTTTTTTTTTTTTTTTTACTCTTTAACATATCCGAATCATGTCACTGATTTTTTTTTCTTTTTTTGTACTCACATAGCTAATGCAACAAAAGTCACCAAGTGTCATCTCATTCTGATGAAGCTACGATTTTTAAAAATTCAAAACATAACATTTTTCAGTCAAAAATGACCAAAGAGGCCCAGAAACAAAAGTTTCATTGTAATCAAAAAGACGACTAATTCCCTAATGATCCAACATTTATTCAAATAAATTCTGGTTATTGACTTATTCTCAAAATATTTTTATTTAGAAATATCTATTTTTAATTTTTTAACATGGCACTAAAACGCTGTTGTAGTACTCACAATGGACTAGCTGTTTGGAAAATGGATAGATGGATTCAGCTGCAGACGCCATCTTCTTGCGAGATGTTGGAATTCTTTCAGCAAGACCCTAACAGTGCATTATGGGTATTATCAAGCTGTTTAGTGTACATCGGTTGTACACTTGTAATTGCGTTGCACAGAGCCGGCCCAAGGCATAAGCGAACTAAGCGGCTGCTTAGGGCCCCGTGGCCACCAGGGGGCCCCCAAGAGTACATGAAATTACATCGTTTTTTATTTTTATTTTTATTTATAGATGTTTAATATTTCAATGGATGTATTATATTGGTAATGAAAACCATTATTCAATTAAAAACTACAATTATTATTACAAAAAAAAAATATTTTAACTGGCTGCTGCAGGATGCATGCACAGATGGAGTATGACAGCCATAAGATGCCTGACTGAGGTAACTTAAATTCATTGAAGAAGCAGCGTCACTGCAGCCAAAACAATAAATAATGTCACAAAAAAGCACATATCTTTCTGGTGCAGAGAAAAGAAAACGGAAGAAATCAGAGGAAGAGAAAAAAACTAAGCTAACTTTAGCTGGCTAGTTTTAATTAACATCCGAAAATATAAGCTTTGCAATATTAATATATTATAATAGCCTACAACATATTACTTAGCTGGATTAAGGTTCAAGTTTTTGCATTCTGTGTAAAATAACTTTCCTAGGTTATATTTTTGTAATAAAATAATCTTCTGTTTCATAAACTTGGTGATAATAATAAAAATAAGCTTCTTTTTTATAACTTTGGTACTGATAACAGTTTAACATTACTAACATTGGCCTACGTGTGGGGTCTGTGTTATTATACCATTATGTCTTAATGTTTAAGGTGTACAGATGGCTTGCTGCAATATATATTTTTCATATAAAAATACCTGTTTGTATTTGACTAATTTGTAGTTCTTTGGCGTTTAGCTTTATTTTATTATTTATTATATTAATTATTTTTTTGTAGTTGATTGTATTGCACTTTTTACATGTTGCAAAATTGTCTGACCAAAAGAAAAGTGGTTAACGTTAGCCATATATTTTATGTATTTATTTTATTTGTAGTTGATTGTCTTGCACTTTTAACATGTTGCAAAAAAATGATAAATAAATTAAAATCAAAGTGGTTAAAGTGTTTACAGTAAGAGCATGACTACTAGTTTATTTTGCTACACAAGTATGCAACTGGTACGGCAAGACTTTGAATGTTGAAGTGCAAATAAACACCTGACTACTCCTGTGGGTTTGCTACTGTTACTATTAAAGATCATAGCAAGGTTAAAAACACTGGCACTGTATGATGTAAGCAACACAGCTACAATAAAATACAGTTTATATTGGGTGTGTTAGATTTATAGTCTGCGAATAATAAAGGATTGACAATAATTAGTCATAGTGGTTGCACAGAGGGCCCCCAAATAAAATTCTGCTTAGGACCCCCTGAAGGCTTGGGCCAGCCCTGGCGGTGCATAATGGAATTGAAGGAGTGCGCTTTCAGACACCACAACAAATGGCTGTCTAGTTGGCGATTTCGGACACAAATGCGACCTTGTCTCAAATGCTGCATTGCATTGGCTTAGCAACTGACGACCAATCACTTGCCTTATATTCAAGTACTTTGGACAGTCAAGGAAACACTGTAGATTGCATAAACCGTTGCTTTAATCGTTTGCCCCAGTTAAATGGGCAGTTGTGGCTTAATGGTTAGAGGGTCTGACTTGCAACCCAAAGGTTGTGGGTTTGAGTCTCAGTATCAGCCGGACATGAAGGTCGGGGTGACACGTGTATAAATGCCTTGCATTTTAGATATGAAAAACCTGCTGAACAGTTAATAAAATAAACCTGTTTTGCACTTCTCAGCATGTAGAAGGTTTTCCTGACAGGGCCCAGCTCTTCTGCTGACCATCTGACTAACACTTTCCGGTAAAACTAAAACCTTTGTTTAAGTGAGTTTCACTTCCTCTGGTGGACTCTGATGTTGGTGGATTACAGTGCTCTGCACAGTTGAAAAAAATAACTGATTCAAATGTAGAAACAACATTGGGTGTGTCTCTGTTTATGTCTCTCGTTTAGATGAGATGCGTGAGATGGTAAGAAAGTCGATTTGCAAGGGCACACAAAGAAAGTGTGGTTTTCTTGAGTCTGGTTACACTGTGGTTTACCATATGCAAACAAACTTATTCTTTCACAGCAACATGTGTGAACAAGCCTTACTGTTAAACTCAGACAGGAACAGGGTAAAGCTTCCTTATTCCATCTAGGATTTCACTTCACTTTCACTGCCTGATGAGCTGCCAGTACTTTTGGTCACGTATAGTATCACACATCTAAATGCTTCAGCTTCCCTTCCCGCATACGACAGTGTTGGTTGATAAGACGCTTGCGCTCTTGCAACAGACCCTGGTGGGAGGTGCGAACTCATTTAGAGACCAGAAAGCCCCTAAGCAAGCACAACTTTCAGGAGGCGCTTTTTAAAGGTCTCGTTACCAGAGCTCTTTTGTGTGTTGTTATTTGTGCTGATGTGCACAAACCGAGAGACCCAGAGCAGTGGGCGTGAGGAAGTCTGCTTTTCTCTCTTCTGTTTGACTGTATCTGCTTTCTCAGATGCCCCAGTCTGTCGTCTAAACGTCTGGACATGAACATCGTTCAAGGCCACTGCTGCTCCATTTTAGGAGTTCTTCTGTTTTTCCTTCTCCAAGGTGAGTGTCTTGAGAAATACAGCAATTAGTGTCAAAATGGTTTTAACTGACAGCTTGTAAGACACTTCCTTATTTGTATTTGGTATGTATGGGGAATGAATGTGCTTTTGGAAAACTGCTATAATGCTCTCAAGCACATGAGATGAAATCAAGCACAGTAAATTAAATTAAATATGTTTATTAAATACAAAACTAAATATGTTGGTAACACTTTATAATAAATACACACTATGAACCATTAGTTAAGCATTAGTAAATAGTCAATTTATCATTTATAAAGTATTATCTCTACATTAATAGACAGTAGCAAGCAGTTTATAATGCAGCTATAAAAGCTTTGTTCCTGATTTATAAGCATATCTAGACAGTTTTTAATAATTGTATTTTAATAACGTATTAATGATCAATTATTCATTTCTAAATTAAGTATTATATTGTTAACAGACTCTGTTATTTAGAAGTTGTGATTAATCAGCTTTAAATGCACATAGACATACAATAGTTACCAGTGTGTTAATAAATGCTTTAACACATTTTCTTATTGCAAATTCATGATTAATTCAGGTGGGTATAAACATTTAGCAGTTGTCAGATATATTTTGGTGAACTCATCTAAAGTGAAGACTATTTATGCCTCGTAAAACTTTTACAAAACTGTACAACTGTACACTTGTTATAAAATATAAAATAAACCTCTGCAATGTCATAGAAAATAAAAAAAATTCTGGACACCTCCAGAAAACTTAGCAGTAACATGAAATCTGAAATAAAGATATTTTTTCATCGTTTGTTGAAAATACAGTATTTGATTTTCTGTTTCAGCTAATTGTGAGTCTCAGTTTGAAATGTAGATTTTTTTTTTATTATTATTTACCACACTTGGTTCTTCCTTGACTCACAGTTTGCACTGAACTAAAAAA
>NC_133377.1:8812087-8842079 GCF_049309525.1 Garra rufa
GAGGACTCTTTGTCATCGCATAAGCTAACGACGGGTGCCTCCATCACAGGATAAGGGGTGGTCATGAGTGGCCACTCCGCCTAAGTATCCTGGCGCCTGTGGTCCAGGAACTTTTGAGGGCATGCTCCTCTGGGGTAGAGCGGTCGTCACCTCATCTTACGGTGCCCGTCTCTCCTCAGTGCCCTCAGGAAGCTGAAGTGTTTTCTCTGTTATATCAGAGCACAGCGGTTTCTATCGGGTTTACTCCACCATCACTCTTGAGAGACTGATTCCCTTTGTAGATCATTTGGCAGCATGAAACTCCTGCCAGATGTCTCAAAGAGAGAGGCTGCAGCATCCATTTTGGTGCTGCGCCGCCCTGGTTCTACGGGGTCCTTCCCACACTGGTGGGCTGCAAACAGGCTCCAGTGTTGGAACAAGAAGTAAACACTCTCTTCAGGAAGGAGGCCATCGCAGTGGTCCCTCCTCTCAAGAGATGGTCCGGGTCCTACAGCCGGTACTTCATAGATCAAAAAGAAGATGGAGGGTGGCGTCCGATTCTAGATCTTTAAGTACTGGACCGCGTGGTCAGGCGCCTGGTGTTCAAATATTTACCTTAAACAGGTTGTGCTACAGATCAGGTCTGAGGACTGGTTTGTTACTGTAGATCTAAAGGATGCATACTTCCACATCTCCATCCTACCTCAGCACTGGAAGTTCCTGAGGTTCGCATTTGGGGGCGAAGCGTACCAACACTGGTTCTTCCTTTCAATCTGGCTCTCTTACCCTGCACTTTCACCAAATGCGTAGATGCCGCTATAGCCTGCTAAAGCTGCATTCACATTCTCACTATATCGACGATTGGTCAATTTTAGCTCAATCTGAGCGCATGGCTGCACAGCATTGAGATGTTGTGCTAGCCCACATGAAAGAGTTGGGGTTACGGATAACGCCAGAAAAGTGTGCTATCTCCTCTTCAGAGAACCACTTATCTAAGCGTAGTGCGGGATTCGACTATGATGCAGGCACGAGAGCATGCCTACTGTTCGTATCCAGTCGAACCTCACAGGGGAGAGTCAGAGAGGGCAGGTCACTCACTGTAAAACAGTTCCAGAAACTGTTGGGTCTGATTGCAGCTGCGTCCAATGTGATACCTCTTGGCCTGCTGTACATGTGACCCTTGCAGTGGTGGCTCAAAACCAAAGGGTTCCTCTCGAGGGGAAACCCACTCCGCATGATCAAGGTCACGCAGCGATGCTTTCATGCCTTAGACATGTGGAGGAAACTTTCGGTTCTTGCCCAGGGCTTGGTGCTGGGAACTCCTCGTCGCCGCGTATGCTAGCGACGGATGCACCCCTCACCGGTTTGGGAGTGGTCATGAGTGGCCGCTCAGCCCGTGGTCTGTGGAGCGATCGCCATTTTATTTGGCATATCAATCACCTAGAGATGCTGGCTGTAGACTAGGCTCTGAGGTTCTTTCTCCCAGACCTAAGAGATCACCATGTGCTGGTGCGCACTGACAGCAAAATGGTGATCTCTTATATATATGTGTTCGCACCTCCTTTACAGGCTGGCATACCAGAACCTTGTGTGGGCCCAGGGGAAGTTCCGTTCGCTGAGGGCAGTTCACATCCCAGGGTATTTCAATGGGGAGCAGAGATCCTGTCGAGACAGGGGCTGAGGCCCAGGGAATGGAGACTCCACCTGAGTGCTGGAGCTCATTTGGACCAGTTTGGTTGAGCCCAAGTGGTTCATTTTACTACGCAGGAGACGACGCAATACTATTGAACAGACTTGGCTGAAGCTTCGTCTGTATGCATCCACATTTTCACAGAAAATTTCTCTTTCAAGTCTAGAAATTGGAAAAGTAGTGTTGTAATTTCCCTACTGTAGTGTAAAGCAAAAACAGTATACCTATGAAATATTAATATTAGAATATTATATTATTTAAATATCAATAGAATATTTTACTCTTATTGTTATTATTATTATATTCTAATTAGTTTGACTTCCTAAAACACCAGTGTGAATGTAATTTAGACTTTTTTAAATACCGCAATAATATTGTGTCATGGACTTCATATAAAGATATTATTGTATAATGAGATTTTGATATCGTTACATCCCTAGTAGTTTTATTTATTTGTAGATTGCTTGGTTTAATATTTCTATTGCACACACACAGTGAGTGAAAGAATGAAGAATTGAAGCACACAGATATATTTGGCAACTCTGGAGGCAATCTTTTTTTCCAGAAGGTCTCTCAATATCTCCAGGGATTATGAGTGACAGGTGCTGCTGCTGAGATGGCAGGCTTTGTGTGGATTAGTCTTTTCGGAAGACTTGAAAGTATAGGACATTAAATATTTCCAAAAAAAAAAAAAAAAGAAAATAACAGCCTATTGGTATTATTCATTCTTTTCTTTTTTTTCACCTTTCCATTAAGCCTTTATGAATGGAGTAAGATTTGCTCAAATTGGCCACTGCAACTGTCTATGGAATATTATGACATGGAAGTAAGCCTTTGGGTGAGACTTCTGGTTCTATATCCGCTATAGGGAAACAACGAGAGGAATAACACTGTGTAGTAAACATTAAAACTGTTTGCACTACAAATCAGTGTGCTTTAATTAATTATATTAATCTCTATATTAATTATATACACATAGTCAACCCGAAATTATTCATACCCCTGGCAAATTCTGACTTAAAGTTACTTTTATTCAACCAACAAGTTTTTTTTGACCGGAAATGACACAGGCTTCTCCCAAAAGATAATAAGACGATATACAAGAGGCATCATTGTGGAAAAAAATATTACTCATCTTTTATTTACATTTGAACAAAAAGTGGCATGTCCAAAATTATTCATACCCTTCTAAATGACCAATAGAAAAGCCTGTATTAGTTATTACAGCAATCACACACTCCATATAATTGCTGACCAGCTTTTTTCATGTCTCCACTGGTATTTTGCCCATTCATCTTTAGCGATGAGCTCCAACTCTTTCAGGTTGGAGGGTCTCCTTGCCATCACCCTGATCTTTAGCTTCCTCCACAGATTCTCAATTGGATTTAAGTCAGGACTCTGACTGGGCCACTGCAAAACATTAATGTTTTTCTGCTAACCATTTCTTCACTTTTGCTGTGTGTTTTGGGTCATTGTCGTGCTGAAATGTCCACTGTGTATATATATATATATATATTATATATATATATATGTATATATGTATGCATGTATTATTTCATACAAAATAATATGGTAAAATGCGCCAACTTCCAATGCCAAGCAGCAAAACAAGCTGTTTTGTACAGCTAAAAATAGCTGCATGCGGATGAGACTGGAAGCTAGATACAGAACATTTACAAATGGCTTTGCCTACTCTTACAGGGAAAATAAGGTGAATACAAAAACATTATTAATCTGAATAAGGTTACACTGACATAATGTTGTTGAGAAGTCTCTATCACACATATTATACTTTACATGCAATACTTTTGTCTCTTTTGTGTCCTCTTGACTTTCAAAGTTTATATTTCTGGCTGTCTGTTCCCCTTCAGGCCAGGTGTTCTCAAAGATTTGAAGACCATGGGCTCCGTGTCATTGTTCATTTTCTTTGTCACTTTGCTTGTTCTGGCTAGACAGGTGAGTCTCTCTCAATCTAAAATCCTCAAAAAGATGTGCTTTACCACTGCTATCATACTTGCTCTTTGTTTTTGAGAAGTTCATTTAAGTCTGAACCACATTTGAAAATTTTAATGGAATACAGTCTTAAAAATAATGGTGCTTTAAAAGATACTTCACAACGATGCCACAGAAGAACCATTTTTGGTTCCACAAAGAAACATTCAAAGGTTCTTTAAAGAACCATCTTTTTCTTACCTTTTTATAATCTAAAGAATATTCTTTCTCCAAAAATAACCTTTTGTGAAACAGAAAGGTTCTTCTGTTGTTAAAGGTTCTTTATGGAACAAAAAGGTTATTCCATGGCATCGTGAAGCACCTTTATTTTTAACATTGTAGTTCACCTAAACATTAAAAAATTGCTGAACATGTACTCACCCTCAGAGTTTTTTTTTTTTTTTCATCAGAACAGATTTTTAGAAATTTAGGATCACATCAATTGCTCACCAGTGGGTCCTTTGCAGTCACTGGGTGTCGTCAGAATGAGAGTATAAACAGCTGATAGCCCTGTTTAAAAAAACAGCATATGCTAGTTAGGTATCTATTAAACCATGGCTGTTGGTTTGAGCTGGTTTTAAGCTGGTTTTAAGCTGGCCCTAAGCAACTAGCTCCTGCTCAGGTCCTTCCTAGGACCAGAACATGACCAGCTTAAACCAACTCAAGCCATGCTTCAGAACATTCCTAACCAGCATATGCTGTTTTTTTCAACAGGGAAAACATCACAATAATCCATGAGTCCATCAATAGATGTCTTGTGAAGTCAAAAGCCGCATTTTTGTAAGAAACAAATCCATCATTACAGCTTTTTAACTTCAAACAGTCCTTTCTCCTGTAGAAAAGTCACCTCGTCTGAATCAGGAGAGAAATATGCACAGATCAAACATTATTTACAAGCAAAAACAATTCAACACAGTTCCAAAGAATATGTTTTGATGTGAGAGGACAACAAGAGATGGACTTTTCACTTGAGAAAGCATTATTATGGATAATTATGGACTGGCATTTTGGCTAGAAGTGATGTCTTTAATGCCTTAATGATGGATCTTTTTGTTATAAACACTACACAAAACATTAATTGATAAACCGGAGTGGTGTGGATTATTGTGATGTTTTCATCAGCTGTTTTGACTCTCATTCTGATGACACCCATTCACAGCAGAGGATCCATTGGTGAGCAAGTGATGTGGTGCTAAATTTCTTTCTTTCTTTCAAACTTATTCACATCTTGGATAGCCCGTGGGTGAGTCCATTTTCAGCAAATGTTCATTTTTTGGGTGAACTATTCTCTTCAGACTCACTTTAGTTTGGAGAACTTGGAGGCACTTAGAGAGAAAAATCCACCCACAGGAATTACAGCGGTAATGCATAAAGTTTTAGTTTCACCACTGAAATGACACTTTAAACAAATTTACGCAGCTTACATAATCTTTTTTATGGATGAGTTAATATAAGCCTTTGAACAAACATAAAAGCATCACATTTCTACTTTTTAAGCCTGCAGAATGTAATTCCATAGTAAGTGCATTATTATTGCGTGCTTCAATTGTAGAAGATGCCTGATGTTGTTATCCAATGACAATTTATCTAGAAACAGTCCCTTGTCACGTTGAAATGTACACTTTACAATGAAGCTCAGCGTTTTGTGGCAGCACAAATGTGTTCCTGATTTCTGTGGCTTCAGTTATTATGATCACTCATCAGCCTCTGGCTGCACAATAACTCAAAGTTTTCCTGCAAAAAAAGCATTTAATAAATAGCATTATAAGAAATGCTTTTCACAGTATATAGAGAATTGTATGCTTTTCAGCCTTTATTGAAACCTTTTCACTATCTGTACAGGTCGGCCTTGGGTCAGACTTGATTTTTTTCACTGTGTGCTTTTAATTCTGTTGCGAGCAGCTGTTTGTCTGTGGATAATAGGCCTGTCTGATGAACTCTGTATTTGAAATGTGCAGTTAGGTGAATTCATTTATAAGTAATGCGGCGTTCGGGTTGATCAGGTGATAGGTAAGCCGGGGACTGATTTTTCTCCAAAGCAATGAACCAGACAAAAATAAGCAAAAGCAAATATAGACTGAGTGAGAAAGACTATCAGTGCATACTTAATGCCTTTCAATGCCATTTCCACTGATTCACAAAATCTTTTTCATGATGAATGTCTGCTGGAACATAAAGCTACAACTCAGAGAAAATTGAAGCCATTTTTCATGATAGCAGCCCTTTATGCAAGAAAAATCCATAAAAGTATAAGATGAACTGTCCTTGTGTGCATTTGATTCTGCTTTCTTTGTCATCTTCTGCCACATACGGTGATCAGATGTGTACCATCTCTTTACCTCTGTGTCCTCTTGTAACAGAATGAATATTACTGTAGGTTAGACTTCCTGTGGAGGAACAAGTTTAAGAAGGAGTGTGAGGAGATCGAGACCATGGAGAACCTGAACCGGGTTCTTTTGGAGAACGTACTACCTGCCCACGTGGCAGAACATTTCCTGGGGCGAAACTGGAAGAATGAGGTGAGTGGCGTCTAAATGTCTGAAAACACCTGTGACAGGGTTCGTACAAGGTGCTTAAAGTGCTTGAAGTCCTTAAATTAGATTTTTTTTTTTTATTAAAGGCCCTTGATAATAGCAATGTTTTTGAAGAGGTACTTGAAAAGTGCTTTAATTATTGAAAGACAATGTATCTATGAAATAAGTGTTTCATTTGTTAATAAGCACGTATCTTTTCACACATTTAAAAAATGTCATACTTTTTTTTCTTATTTTAGTTGATGTCATAAAACTATCGAGCTAAACCAGTAGTAGTACTCAGTGTCATGTAAACATAGCTGAAGTAAAACTTAACATAAAACTCATGACTTCATTTCAAGCGATGCACTAGCTAAAACCAGATCAAGTTAAAAGCCATTCATTTTCAATTTCAACATCGCTTGTAATGATCGTAAAAAAACATTTAAAAACCATTGCATCACAAAATGATTCACTGTTTCGAAGCGCTACAATCGGATCACATATCGCAAATAATTTGATTCAGATCAGAACTTTGCGTATCACAAATAATTTGATTCATAACAGGACTTCTGAAGAGGTTTGCGAGTAATTTGTTTCAGATCAGGACCTTGCGTATAACTAACAATTTGATTCAGAGCGGGAATTCAGAGCAGGTATACAAGTCTTCTGATTTAGAACAGAATTTGCATATTGGAAATCATTTGATTCCAATCAGAACATTGCGTATTGCAAATAATTAAATTCAGAATGGGACTTCGGAGCATGGGTTGTGAATCATTTGAATTAGATCGGAACTTCGAAATGGGTTCGCAAATCATTTATTCGGAACTTTGCGTATTGCGAATCATTTCATATAGATGACACTTCAGGGCGTGGATCACAAATCCTTTGATTTAGATCGAAACATCGGACAGGGTTTGCGCATCATTTGATTCTGATTGGACCTTTGTGTATTGTGAATGATTTGATCCAGAACGGGACATTGGAGCAAGTTTGCAAGTCATATGATTCATATTAGAACTTTGCGTAGCACAAATAATTCAATTCAGAATGGGACTTCGGAGTGTGGATTGTGAATCATTTGATTTAGATCAGAACTTCAGAGCGGGCTCACATCATTTGTTCAGAACTTTGTGTATTGCCAATCGTTTGATTCGGATGCGACTTCAGAGCATGGATCGTGAATCATTTAATTTAGATTGGAACTTTGAAGCTGGTTTGTGAATCATTTGATTCAGATCGGGACTTCGGGGCATGGATTGTGGGGTGGGTTCGCAAATCAATTTATTGGCAACATTGTGTATTGCGTATTGTTTGATTCAGGTCGGGACTTTGGGGTGTGGATTGCAAATACTTTGATTTACATTGAAACTTCGGACCAGGTTTGTGAATCATTTGATTCTTATTGGAACTTTGCTCATAACAAATAATCTGATTCTTTGGAGTAGGTTTGCAAGTTATTTGATTCAGATCAGAACTTTGCATATCACACCTCTTTTGATTTAGATCAGAACTTTGGAACGGGATTGATTCAGATCGGAACTTTGCGTATGCAAATAATTAGATTCAGAATAGGATTTTGGAGTGTGGATTGTGAATCATTTGATTTGGATCGGAACTTTGTGTATTGCGAATGATTTGATTCAGAAAGGTACTGTGGAGTGGGTTTGCAAGTCATTTGTTTCAGATCGGAACTTTGCATATCACAACTCATTTGATTTAAATCAGAACTTCGGAGCAGGTTTGGAGCAGGTGAATTATTTGATTCAGATCGCAACTTCGGAGAATGAACTGCAGGGTGGGTTCGCAAATCATTTATTCGGAACTTTGCGTATTGGTTCAGATCATGACTTTGAAGTGTGGATTGTGAATCATTTAATTTAGATTAAATCTTCAGAGCACGTTTGCGAATCATTTGATTTAGATCAGAACTTTGCGTATCATGAATCATTTGATTCAGAATGGGACTTCGGAGTGTGGACAGCGAATCATTTAATTTAGATCAGAACTTCGGAGCTGGTTCACAAATCATTTGTTGAGAACTTTGCGTATTGCGAATCATTTGAATCAGATCGGGACTTCAGAGCATAGATTGTAAATCATTTAATTTAGATTGGAACTTCGAAGCCGGTTTGTGAATTATTTGATTCAGATCGCAACTGCAGGGTGGGTTCGCAAATCATTTATTCGGAACGTTGCGTATTGGTTCAGATCATGACTTTGAAGTGTGGATTGTGAATCGTTAGATTCAGATCGGACTTCGGAGCATGGATCGTGAATCATTTGATTTAGATTGAAACGTCAGAGCATGTTTGCAAATCATTTGATTTAGATCGTAACTTTGCGTATCACAAATCATTTGATTTAGATCGGAACTTCGGAGCAGGTTCGCAAATCTGTTGTTTTAGATAGGGACTTCAGAGCGGTTTTGTGATTCATGTTTTTTTTAAACAGTAGAAAACATCAAACCATACTTGAAATTTAAAGTCTTTGAAAATCAAAAAAGTAGTGCTTGTAAAGTCTGTGAAAGTCCTGGAATTTTATTTTACAGTATCTGTATGAACCCTGCTGTGAAAATGCATCTATTGTGTCTTTATCACCAGATATATTTTTGTATTCCGTATTTTTGACAGGATCTCTACCATCAGTCGTACGATCTGGTTTGTGTGATGTTCGCCTCCATCCCAGACTTCAAGGAATTTTACACAGAATCTGACGTTAATAAGGAGGGATTGGAGTGCCTCAGGCTCCTTAATGAGATTATAGCAGATTTTGATGAGGTAAACTCACAGACACAACCCTAGTTTGATTTCAGATGCTGTTAAAAGCTGCACTAAAGTACTAGTGGAGATGTAAACCCCATCTGCAATAACTGATCCTTCCTTAAGCCCTGCCTTAAAAATGTTACTGACATGCTGCCAGACAAACAATTGATCTTATGTAATGTATGCCTGCTTTGGTCCTTTGGATAGTTTTAAACATAATATTTCAGAAATTATCTAAAAATAGCACTTTTTTGTTAAAATATTAGACAAACTCTGCCTTTGAAAAAAATTGTCTTTGTGGTATCAGCATTTCAGATAAATCCACCCATAAATGGCACATAAAAATAAAATGAACTCTGGCAGCTTTACATGACGATTAGACGGTCTCTTCAAGTTTAGGTGGGCGGTTCTTGGCTAGAATAAGCAGAAAAGTGGATCAGGCTAGTAAAAAGTCTGGCTTTTGAGATAAGAGCAATTATATAATACTTGAAAAGCAGAACCAAGTTCTAGTTTGAAAGCTTGACATAGTAACAGTAAAAAGGAGGGCAGTTCCTAACAAAGGATTATGGCCACTAAGTTTCACTTATATAAATGAAATCCTACTAGTGTCTAAAAGCTGCAAATATAAATCTAAACAGCAAACTGCTGCTAGCAATCATATCATTGGCATGATTGGTCCCATACTGGTCCCCCAATAAGGTCAGTAAACAATAATTGTGACTATATCAACAAGCAATATGGTAAAAGACAAGACAAAAATGTATTGAAAAAAACTATACCAAAATCAAAAAGGAGACAAAAGATTATAGCAGACTGCAAGATCAGGGCTTCAGTAAGCTGAAGTTTTGCAATCAAATGGCTGACAATGAGATTGCTTGCTCATCATTGTCTGATTTAGTGTCAGAGTTCCTCTGAAACCCTCCACCTCCCCCAGCACCACCTGTCTAGATGTGCTGTGGGATTTATGTATCACTATTTTTTTGCATCAAAAGTGTACATTACATGCTCACAGCAGTGTGTCTGTGTACCTACAGTCTTAAAAATAAAGGTTACCATTCATAATGAAACACCATTTTTTCTTAAGGTGAACATTCTGAAGAAACGTTTTTTTTTTTTGCTTTATAAACCTTCTATGCAGTTATAGGTCCCATGGATGTTAAAGGGAACTCTGGGTATTAAGACTTGTTTGGTTTAATATAATGTAAATGATGTCTCTAGCTGAAATATGTAGTAGAAAACCAATGAAAGAGTCCAAGAAAAAGTCCACATTGTTTTATACATATTTTAGACTATGGGAGGGCGCCATTATTTCGATGACATGAAATTGTTGCACCCGCTGAGCTATTGGCACTACCTGTTGCTATTTTTACCACAACACAACTCGAAAAATAAAATTGTGATACAATGTCCACAGCTACTGAAAGAGCTTACAGGTGGCTGACAAGTGTAAATGCATCTGGTTGTTGAAACCACATATGTACATTTTACTCCTCCCAAAATATTAAAATAATAAACGTGTGAGAATGTTTTATAGGTTTATATGGCATTTTATATTCTGAGTATTTCTTCAGCAAGCCCACACGCAAACTGCCACAAATGAAACGGAAAGTAAGTCGCAAACACTTAACACACAATTATCTTCATTAAAAGTAGTACGACGAACCTATCTTTCCAATGCTGATGTCGTGCTCTCCTTTTGCGGTCTTTGATCTTGAAATTAGCTGATAATGAATAAATGCAGTGCTTATCTTTTGCTTTTGTTAAAATAAACTGCGTTAATTTGCATTTAGCATGGGAATTGAAGACCGGATTTACATCCATTTGGCAGAGACACATTTATGTGGCCAAGTGTAAATGGAAATTTTAAATAGATATAAATAGTAAATAGTCCTAAACACCCCTGTACATCAAGTGAAATCTGCGCTAAGAAACTCCTTCAGTTGTCATTTGTAAGCTCTTTCAGTAGCTGTGGTCGACTAAAATCCTCAAAGGCATCAGGGCTAAAGTGGAGAGAACAAAGACGCAGGTCTTTAGGAAGTTTCATTCATCCACAGGCATCTACCCATTCACCCAAAAATGAAAATTGTCTTATTTTCTTAATTACTCCCAGGGCATCCAAGATGTAGATGACTTTGTTTCTTTAGTAGAACACAAACGAAGATTTTTAACTCCTTTGAAAGGTTTAACAAACCTTTGAAAGTAAAAAAAACATGCACCGACAAATCCAAATTAAATCCTGCGGCTCGTGACGATACATTGATGTCCTAAGACACAACATGTAACGTGCCTGATGCTAAACTCGTGCTCATGACAGATGGATGTGGCTGTGTATCAAAGGTAAAAAATGATATAAATACTGTTCAGTTTCTCGCAAAAAAATGATCGTTTCATGTCTTAGGATATCAATGCATCGTCACGAGCCGCAGGGTTTAATTTGGATTTGTCTGTGCATGTTTTTTTTTTTTTTTTTTTACTTTTAAATGTTCGGTGCCCATTCACTTCCATTATATGACTTACAGAATGCAACGGTTTGAGTAAAAAATCTTTGTTTGAGAAACAAACAACATCATGGATGCCCTGGGGGTACGCAGATAAACATCAAATTTTATTTTATTTTATTTCATTTTGGGGTGAGCTATCCCTTTGTCTTCTTAATGCTTTTCTTCTCAACAGTTGCTGTCAAAACCCAAATTCAGTGGTGTGGAGAAGATCAAAACGATTGGCAGCACATACATGGCTGCAACAGGGCTGAATCTGACCCCTGGACCAGAGTATGCACAGGTAATTTGAGCTTTTGTGTTTGATCCTAAATTATAATACTTGTAAAGATTACACTGGAGTCTCATCAGACCTCTTGTAAGATCTGCCCATTGGTCTAAAAGATTAATTTGCACTTGAAACGTCTCATTTGAGAGTCTCAGTTTCTTATTCTTATTCTGCAGGACCACGACCGGCAGTACATGCACATTGGCACAATGGTAGAGTTTGCGTTTGCTTTGGTGGGAAAGCTTGACGTCATCAACAAACATTCTTTTAATGACTTCAGGCTGCGAGTGGGTAAGCAGAGCTCGTCAGCACTTTCACACCCGGCAACATTTTGTTTGCCTTTCCTAATTGGCAGATAGTCTCATAATAGACTTTGATCACGCATTCAGGATGTTTCAAATGTTTCCGGCTTTTCTCTCGCCAGGAATAAACCACGGCCCAGTAATCGCAGGAGTAATCGGAGCACAGAAGCCACAGTATGATATCTGGGGGAACACTGTGAATGTAGCCAGTCGGATGGAAAGCACAGGGGTGCTTGGGAAAATACAGGTCGATCCTTGTACTGCCCTACTTACTTTGCATGCCTGATGAATTGTTAATAGGTTTTTCAGTGAATCACATCTAGTGTGCTTCCCTTCACAGGTCACCGAGGAGACGAGTCGGATCTTGCAGATGCTGGGCTACATGTGTTCCTGTCGAGGAATTATCAACGTGAAGGGCAAAGGGGAACTCAAAACCTTCTTCGTTCACACTGAGATGACACGGTCCTTATCACAAGGGAATGTAATGCCTTGAACCTCAGTCCCACACCTAGTCAGTCATTGACCTGATTAAAACTTGTACAGTTCAATATAACGTTGGCCTATTGTAGTGGAGCTCTACAGCGTTCTGTTCGCACCACATACACTAGATTATTTGCATTGCTTTATAAGTAATGGATGGCTAAGAGGCTCTGTGTAACCCAGACTTGTAATTGTGTGTTGCTCAATCCATAATTTAAGGCAGCCGAATTTTGTAAAATAAAGACATTAATTAACTAAGGTGGCCATGTTTTGATGCTATCATTTTGTTATCCATTAAAATTTATATAGAAATGTCCAAGTCTCTGTCTATGAATTTTAAATAGGCTTCATATGAAAAGTGTTAAAACCACACTTAAAAACATTAATATTACAAGTCAAACAAAAAATGATCTTTATTGATAATACTATCATTCTAAATTATATATTTATTTTTTTCAAGAAGTTTCTTATGCTCATCAAGACTGCATTTTTTTTCTTAAAAAATACAGAAAAAGCTGTAATATTGTGAAATAATGTTACAATTTTAAATAACAGTTTTCTCTTGAATTATATTTTAAAATATATTTTTTTTCCTGTGATTCAAAGCTGAATTTTCAGTACTCCAGTATTCAGTGTCACATGATCCTTCAGAAATCATTCTAATATGGAAAATTACATAGTATTTTTACTGAATTATTTATTTATTTTTGGAACTGGTGATCCTTTTTTATTAGGAAACTTTTAAGGAATAAAAAGTAAAAAAAGAACAGTAATTATTCAAAATTCTAAATCTTCTGTAACATTATATATTACTGTTTGAAAGCTTGAGGCAAGTTTATGTTTATTTTATTGATTATTTAGCAAGTGATAGTAAAGAAAATCTTTCTATTTTGAATGAATGCTTTTTTTTAACCAAAAAAATATTAATCACCACAACAGTTTCCAACGTTGAAAATAAATCAGAATATTAGAATGATTTTTGAAGGATAATGTGACACTGAAGACTAGAAAAAATGGTTGCTTTAATGGCTGCTGAAAATTCAGCTCTGCAACAGATGAATAAATTATATTTTAAGGTATATTATAATAGAAAACCATTATTTTAAATTGTAATAATATTGCACAATATTAATGTTTTTTTCTGTATTTTTGATCAAATAAATGCTGATTAGCAGAAAAGACTTAAAAATATATTTTTTCACATTACATATGCATTTTTCACTATGTTTATATGTACACTTTCTTATTTGATATATATTTACATGCTTTTTATATGCTTTCTTATATCTATAATTATAGTATTACTAAAAATATGTTTTTATAGTAATGAGAATATGGGCTGTTTAGAGTTAAAACTAGGCTTTATGTATGCATTAATATTCATTAATAACAATTATTTTATAATATCATTTAATTATTATTGCAGCATATAATTTCTTATTATTTATTCTTTTGTTAAGGCATGAATTATGACATTTTTTATCCACCCTGTAACATCAAAACTTACATATTATCAATATACTGTATGGCTGTCAGTAACAATCTACTCAGCTCGTAGCATTTCTTTTGACATTGACTGTAATGCACACTGACAGATATGCATATGTAAGAGACACATTTAGACAGGTGTCACAGATCCATAACCTTCCTCCACGCTCCAGGTGATCCCATTCTTATTGTAGAAATCAGAACGAATGTGAGCTACACGAGCAAAGCTCCTCCCTGAGACATACTGGGGCGGTGAAAATCGGCCATACACAGATGAGGACAGAACAGGCGCTGGTCTAGATGATTCCTAAGATAGGAGGTTGAGATGAAAGATATTGGGATCTAGTTTCTCTAGTCAGCATGGTTAAAAAAAGAACAAAACACAATGCATGGACCACTAAGCTGACAAGGACGGATCGCTGTGGAGTTTTGGGAAAAAACGCACCTCGCTGAAGATGTCCAGGCCCCGGGATTTGGCATGTTTTCTGTCATCACGGTGGAGTTTGTTATCATAGTGTTCAGGGCTCTCATGTAAGCAGTCATACAGAGATCTCTCTGGAGCCTGTAGTACAAGGAAAATTGACAAGTTTTGTTTTAGAAATTGTTGTTTTTTAAAATGTGCACCTAAACATACTTGGTTTAATGATAACAAAAGGTATTTTTGGGTATCTACAGTGTATCAAAAGGATGTTATGAAAAAGGTATAAATAGGGATGCACCGAATCCAGATTTTTGGGGTTCGGCCGAATACCGAATACACTGTTTAAGATTCGGCCGAATCCGAAACCGAATACCGAATCCTACTCGCATCCTTAATTACACGTTTTTAGCTGTGAATGTCCAGCTGCCGTACCTGAAGTTGCTGCATTTTGGCTGCTGTCTGTAGATTCCTTCATGCAAAACTCGTATTCTTTTGGATGTTTTAGGGGCCGTTCACATGTAGCGTCTTTTGCGCGCACAAATTCGTTATTTTAAATGTAGATGCGCGGCTTGCGCGCGCATAATGGAAGCGCCGCGCACGCGGTGCGACGCGCTCGTTTTTCCAGGCGCGTCCGCGCCGCATCGAGATAAAAACATCTCAACTTTTCAGAATGCAGCAAGCGCTCCGCAGCTTGGAGCTAGAGCGCAGCTGAGAAACGGCGCAAGCGCCCGAGCGCTTTGTTGACAAGGAAGAAAGAGGCGCGCCTAGCGTTTTCCACGCGTTTTTAGGCGCGACATGTGAACGGCCCAGACGCAAATGTTTTAACATCGGCGATATGTTGTGTACTGCTTAGGGTCCTTGCCACCACGAGACAAATTGGCATTGCAAATTGAACATAAAGCTCGACTTGAATCGCCTTCTTTTGGTGGAAAGTACTGCCAAACAAAACTTTTTTTGCTTACGAGTTCCATTTTCAGATTCTTACAGCCTACTACATTCGAACGGGTCCTATGTAGCCTAAAAACACCTTCACGTAATCAACGGCCGTGTGACGTCGTAGTGCAAGTCTAGGGTTCGGTTTCGGTGGAAAATAAATCTAAGGTTCGGCCGAAACCGAACCCCGTCAAAAAGCCCAGGATTCGGCCGAATCCGAATCCGAATCCTGGATTCGGTGCATCCCTAAAATAAACCTAAATAAAAAGTCTGCTATTGTCTGCTAAAGTCTGCATTAGCTGCTATAGGGAAATAAGGAGAAGAATAGCAACGTGCAGTAAATGGTAAAACTGTTTGCACTACAAACCATTGTGTTCATAATTAAGATAACACATTAAAATAATATGGTAAGACACACCAATTTCCAATATCAAGAAGTAAAACGAGCTGAGACCCATAAAATTTACAAATGCAGCGCCCACTCTTAGGGAAAAATAAGGTGGATATTTTAACCAGGTATACTAAAAGGCCTACATTTGTTGTAGATTATATAACCGATACAAAACTAATGTATTTATGCTGCATACATTTTGTTTGCAAATACCACTATTGACATTTAACATCTAATGCAAGACATCAATTGGATGTTGACGCTTTTTTTAAAGACACCCTATGGTGAAAATCAAGTTTTTAACATTGTTTATGTCTCTCTGGTATTTTAATATGCTTAAAGACAAACCATAGTCTTAAAAAAAAGAAAAAAATAGTCTTAAAATGTGGTTTGAAACTAACTTTATTTACATATGACCAATCCTGTCAAGTTGTGGGGCGGGGCTTTTCATATCATTAGCATATCATTGGAACATGGTTTGTGTAGCATAGGCTAAGCAATACATTATTAGCTGTTTAATAATGTATTAAAGTCAAATGCTAAATCACAGTCAAGTGTCCGATGTAGTAGATAGCAATACATAGATACAGTGCCTTGCAAAAGTATTCATACCCCTTCATTTTTTGTTAAACTGCTTTAAATTATTTTTTCCCCACATCAATTTACACTCCATACACCATAATAATGACAAAGCAAAAACCAGATTTGCAAATTTTACAAATTTATTAAAAATAAAACACTGAAATAGGTACATTGCATAAGTATTCATACCATTAACTCGGTACATAGCTGAAGTACCTTTACAGCCTCAAGTCTTTTTGGGTATGATGTGACAAGCTTTGCACATCTGCATTTGGCAATTATCTGTCATTCTTTGCCTCACCTTTTCACCTCTCAAGCTCTGTCAGCTTGGATGGGGGCTGGCAGACATTTTCTAGAGTCCTAGTTGTTCCAATCGTCTTCCATTATGGATAATGGAGGCTACATG
This sequence comes from Garra rufa, assembly GCF_049309525.1. Taxonomy (NCBI): domain Eukaryota; kingdom Metazoa; phylum Chordata; class Actinopteri; order Cypriniformes; family Cyprinidae; genus Garra; species Garra rufa. The sequence continues at coordinate 8,828,799 of NC_133377.1, forward strand.
CTTCTGTGAACCTTCAAATGCCACAGTTTAACTCCACTCGAAGTGTAGTAAAATCTAGAAGCAATATGAATGCTCCTGAGCTAAATTTCGAGTGTCCCAGAAAAGGGTATGAATACTTATGCAACAGGATCTTTTCAGTTTTTTATTTCTAATAAATTTGCAAAGTTGTTACAAACCTGTTTTGTGCTTTGTCATTATGGTGTATGAGATGTAGACTGATGTGGAAAAAAGTAATTTGAAGCAGTTTAACATAATGCTGCAACAAAACAAAATGTGAAAAAATGAAGGGGTGTGAATACTTTTGCAAGGCACTGTATATTATCATTCTTGTAATGTGACTTGTAGACAACCATATCGAGGATTTGCACTTATGATCACGATTTGGTCAGTTAAGTGGATACGTGGCCATATTGGAGATACTCGGATGTAAACAACACTGATAATTTAGGCCTACTACTGAATATGTTGTTCTGCTAAATTATCTGTCTAAACCATGAAAAATATGTGTGGAAGCTGCTAAATCATATAGAGAAAGACTTAGTTAGCAGTAAAGGGCACAATATTTTGACAAACTAATGTTAATGGTGGTAAAGATACATACTATAGATATCAGCCTTATATTTCACCTACCTGACTGGAAATGATAAGAACAAACACGATTGTTGTCTGGAAATTCTGGTTTAGTTTGACAAACCACAAACACTTTTTTGTTCCTCAGTTTTTTGCACTCTTCTCTTGGATTTGTTATAACTTTTGGCAGTCTATAGTACTCCAAATGTTTTCCCGGTGGTCCGACCGATTAGTACAGCCCAAAACGTGGCAATAATTGATCATTATCAACAGCAAAATATGCGAGTTTGTGGTTCAGTCATTGTTTACATTCAGTGCAGCTAATATTGATATATATATATAACTTAATAAAACAACAGACATATATGGCTGAATTAATCCAATATTGCCACTTGCCATTGTGAAGCATTTATTACTTAAATTAATCGCGAAAGTGGAGCAGGTATTAATTAAAGCGATTAAATGGAGGCGGGGACTAATTTACATATTTATAGTCATCTGCCTGTAGGCTATAGCCTACTAAATGAGGTTAAGGGTTTAGATTTACATTCAAGCAAATTTAAGGCATTCTTTTTCACTCGAAGCAATGTTTCATGTGTATTTTGATTTTCAAAATGAGTTTTGAGTTATAAACTTAGTCATGAACTTGAATTAGCCATGTGACTTACCTTGGGGCTGCAGTTGAAATATCGCATTTCTGTGTGTTCAGTCCTTCTGGGTGGTATATAGCTGAATACTGACAGCGTGGAGAGCGGTTTAGACTTCGCTTCAGATAATACGTCCATTACAACTGTTGCACTTTTATCGCTGGAGAGCAGGAGTTATATTTCCACAGACAGTGACAACTCCGCGTCTGCGGTTGCTAGGAAACTTCTGGAAAACTCGCGCTCAGGTGTTTACACCATTCGAAGCGAGAAATAGCAGGTGTTACTTAATAGCTCGAGAAGCGACGAAGAAAAGCAAATAGACAAAGAAACGGAATTAGGATTTTATGGTTCATTTTTACCGTAAATAGCTAAATTATTTATTAATTTTCTGTTTCCTTGTGTTTTTTAGCTACAATTTGAATTGTAACAAACAGCTTTGAATGTCTATTACAGTTAGGAAATAGTTAAGTCACTTTTTCAACTTCCAGCTTGGCACAGCAGTTAAGTGCACATTCATAATTTACTAAAACTAACAAAACACTTCAAACAGGTCTCAAATCAACCGTTTCTTTCATAACACTAGCAAAGCTTGTCACCGAACAAGCACTCTTTGCCACTTATAAAACAATGACCTAAAAACACTAATAACAGGTGGCATTATAGGCTACAATGCTTTCTTTTGTTAAATGTCTTTACAAAACACAAATGACATTCTCAACTGTTAGAATTCACTGTTTGGTCCATGTTTCCATTACATTACAACATTTCATGACCGTTATTCCAGATTCCCTTTTTGTTAATGAAATCACCAAAACCTGCTGTGTCTTGTGTGGATGTTCAACTACATCTAATTGTTTTAATGGCATTTTTTAGATTTAGAATATATTTTAATATGGCATTACTGTAGACATTTAGCAAACTGCTTATTCAGGTTTGTATAATGTTAGATTTTTTAACTTAAGTTTAGCAATTTTAAAAACTGTATGTAAATGTGCAAATTGGCTGTCATTTGAAAGAGTCATTGAATGCATTTTGCACCAAAGCGATGATAAACCGTTTAACCCACATAGTCTTCTGTTTTGCTCACTGTGTGAACAGTTTTAAGAAAGTGACCTAAGTATCAAGACATGGGACTTTGTGATTGCATAAATGTAATTTCTTAATTTAAAAGTGATTTATTAGTTGTTTTTTTATGTTTGAAATGTGAAACTGTATACATTTCCCTTCTTTTATGTCTTTCATAAACACCAACTTAACAACTGAACTCCAAGTTTCCTTCTGTAAATATGACTTTGCTTACTTTTGTCCTAAGGACGTCATCCAGTTATATTTATTTGTGCATGTGCAGGCAAAAAAAATGTATGGCATGTACAAATGGGTGTGTGTACCTGATATTCACTATATTACAGGATCCAAATACTAAAACAAGTATAGCAATACCAGAAAATATTGTGCTTTTTTGGTCCCCATGAGAAAACAAGCTTATGAATCTTAAATTAAGTTTTCTGAAATTCTAAAAATGCAGTGTGTGATCTCTTAATGGTCCTTCTCTTCCCTGAATTGTGCACATTTTCCAGGAGGAGGCAGTGGAGGAACATCTCTTGCTAAAACTAGAGATTTACAGAGAAAATGAGTAAATGGGTAGAACCTTCTACTTATTTTAATGGGGAAAAATGGCATAAATAATACAGAACAAGCCCACAAGCACCCAAATGAGCTGCAGTACTGAAAACAAGCCATTCCTTATATGTGAGCAATGATAGAGGGCCTGTCCCAATACCCACACTACCGGTTTTTGCACTGACCACTCTACTTAGGCTACATGATATATGTCCTGTGTTTGGCCCTGAAGTGTTGAAGTGGCTGTTAAGACCTATATATAAAATATAAAAAAAATGTAAAAATGTGAGTACAATTTTTACAGAGCGTTATTTTTTTTGTAAATTTAATACTACTATGTATGACAGATGTGGTTCTCTTTAATAAGTAATAAAAAGCATATTCATCTCTGCACCAAAAATTGTGCAACCCTTTACATTTTACACAAATCATATGTAATATCTAACTAAATTCACACTGCAAAGTGTAATCGATAAATCGCGAATTTGGGGCACAAACTTAAACACGATGAATGATGTGATACATTTATCCACAAATACTTCTCTGAAGATTTTATTATGTGTTACGATTTTTTTCAGACCTGAGACATTTTCACGCACACATTTTCTTTTGCGTGCACATGCTTTCGAATGCCGCAAGCAGGGTGCGAATTACGGGGGGATATGGGGGGGGGGGTCTGACCCCCCTAATTAATGCTTTATCCCCCCTGAAGGACATAAACACAAGATGTAGGGGGGGTCTTCCTTTTAAATAGTGGTAAATAGTTCGCACTGATCTGTATCTTAAATATTACTCATAGTAAAAATAGTAAATGACCACCCCTATAATGGTTCATACCAATCGCCCCAGCAGCCTAAACTGGAAAATTCAGTCTGCTGAATAGGAAGCCTACCGATAGACATGGTGAGTGTTCAAGACACCTTTTCTTGTAATACGAACTTATATACTATATTATATACTTTTCAAACATTGCCTAAAAGCAAAGTAAAATTAGACCACCCATCACTCATGTTTTGTATTTGTAATAGACGTCGATGCTCGGAAGTTAAACAGTGAAAGAGTAAAAGCGATCTTTCATAATCATCAATTTATCAGTCAAATAGGGATGTGAACTTCTTACCCAGCGTTTCCCATACATAGAGTTTACTTGGCCCGCCCAGGTAACGATAAAACGTCACGAGGCAGCTGCCCTCTCTACCTACATTTAATACTGCACAATTTCGTAATGTTTTATTAAACATGTATTTTTGATTAATAAATGAGATGTAATATAATTAAACACGAATTTGGTTCACTGAAGCGTACATATGTACAAAAACAACCGATTGTCAAGGTATAATTCGCACACTGGCCCCAAGGGACAGGCTAGCGTTCAGTGTCACGTGCATTTCAAAGCGTTGCTGAGGTATTTGCTGTCATAGAAATTATAGAACTTTTGTGTGCGCTGCTTTAAATAGTTTGTGCGTGTCAGAATTCTCTGAGGTGTGAGTTTCGGAGTTTGGTCGTTCGTGGTTCCTGATACAGAGTTACTTGTCCAAGTGAAAACTGTTATCATGGCAATGAAAAGAAAATGCAGTTCTTGCGCTGAGGTGTACGATTTCCATCAGAGTACATTCCCAAAATCCAGCAGCATTACGGCTGAGAAACATCTGCCCGTTAGTGCTGCTGATGAAAATGAGATGCCAGTGAGAAAGAGAATGAGGCCCGAGAGTTTTGAGAAGCTGCTCTCTTTGAAACCCATCAAGTGGCGCAGCAGCTCAAACCAGGCATCTATATAGACATGCTGAGGGTAAATCAAATGACCATTTCACAATGTTTCATAAAGTCTGCATAATTTGCATCCATTTCAATGAGTATCCATTAATGGAATAAACCGATTTGAGGAATGGTTCTGTTCTGTAGGATGAATTGTCATAATATGCCATTAATTACCATATGTTACAAATCCACTCCATCACACATTATATCAAAATGCAAAAGTCTGATAAAGGCCATGATCGGATTTTTATTCAATGACATGCCATACATCTTTAAACACAGATGAAAACAAGAGAACATCTTTTCTCACTGGCCAAAAGAGCGTTCACGTCAAATCCCTAACATCCAGCACAGATGCGGCTGAGCAACATCTGCCCGTCAATGTTGGTGAAGAACATGAGCTGTCAGTGAAAAAGAGGAGAAGGACTGATAGTTTTGAAAAGCTGTTTTCACTTACATACATCAAGTGGAGCAGCAGCTCAGACCAGGCATCGACACATGAGAGACGAGCTGGAGGTAAACCAAATGACCATTTGACAATGTGTAACTGTCTTCTGTTTACTAGAGATCTGTACATCATAAACGTGAAATAATTTTCAGCTAGATATGAGTATCTATTAATACGACTTCAATTAACTAGGGAAAATTCTCACTTCCTAAAAACAGATGAAACATGGTTTGAAGAAGTTCTAATTTTAGACATCATGTAGCAACTGAAGAATCATCATGATATGAGTATGCAATATTTAATTAATATTTGATTGAAACATGCTTTTGTTTGATATTTGCCTCTTCAGATCATTTTCCACAGTCCATTGCCTGGTCTCAAGAGGATCATGGTTTTCAGAAACCTCTTTCCAGTGATCCTGAAGTCCTTCCTCCTGCAGATCAGCAGGTTCAAAGTCCTCCAGCTCCAGTCCACCACAGTCCAGCCTCTGCTCACAGCAGCATAGTGGACCTGACCACTGAGAGTGAGTTTACTGCCACAACCTGAACATCACACACACTACTATCAATGCTTGACATTTCATTTCAGTTACAATTATTCAACTAGTACTATTATTTAACAGACAACATTCTGAGCCAGTATGAAATCGGCAGAAAGCTTGGTGAGGGAGGATTCCGGCTCCGTCTACGAAGGGTAACGATTGGAGGATGGCCTTGAGGTATTGTCATTTTCTTACAATATTTAACTGCATTGTTTTGTCTTAATTTAGTCTATATTATGTTCTTTATTTAGTGCACTTGTCATGTTGTAAATGTATCATTGTTGTGTTTTGTTGCCCAGGTGGCAGTGAAAATTGCCAGAAAGCCAAAGAAGATGAAATACATAAACACTGTAAGTAGGCTACGCTCACTGTACAAACACACAGACAACAATTTGTCCAAGATTCGACAAAAGTCCTTATTAGTCCATCTAACAATGACCTTTCTTCTAGTCTGGTCATCCCACACCCCTTCCATTAGAGGCTGGCCTATTAATCCTGGTCAACAGGGAGCCCAAAGCCCCAGAGATCATTCAGTTGCTGGACTGGCACATCATGGTCATGGAGCGTCCCTCACCCTGTAAAGAGCTGTGGGACTATTTGAAGCATCACGGTGGCATCCTTGATGAAGAAACAGCATGGTTCATCATGGCACAAGCAACGATGGCCACTCACATCTGCTGTCAACAAGGAGCGTTTCACCGTGACATTAAGTTGGAGAACCTGCTGCTGAACCCCGAAACCCTGGAGGTCAAACTCATCGACTTTGGGTGCGGGGATCTCCTTAGAGACTCCAGCTGTACATGTTTCCTTGGTATGTATTATGCATCAAACCTTTAGTTTGAAAGGTTATATGTTGTAGCATCTCAAGCTTACCCTTTAGGTAAAATCTTTTTTCCTCAGGCACACGAGAGTACTTCCCTGAGTACTACGTGTGGCGCCAGTACCACGGGAAACCAGCGACTGTGTGGTCTCTGGGAGTGCTCTTATTCATCATGGTGTGTGGACGCTTCCCACAACCCGAAGACCTAGACACAATTGAGCATGACATCTGGTCTGAGCCTGGCTTGTCAGAGGGTAAGATGCCATTCATAACAACAAAGACCAACTGTAACTGAAATCATATAAAACAAGGAGGAAAAAGTACAAAAGAATGATAATGTGGATAATACAGGAATTATACCTGATTTTACGACTGTGCATTGTAGAATAATCAAATCTCATACCTTAATACAAAGTCAGCTGGTGTAAAGTTTTAAGTAATAATCCGGCTCTCTCATCTCTTCGTCTCTTTCGTCATTTCTGCACAGATTGCTGCCACCTGATTCAGTCTCTCCTGCAGCAAAACCCAAGCCAGCGGATTGATTTGAGGGATATCCTTCTGCACTAATGGTTTCAGGTATGATTTAAAATAGAAGATGTTTATTAAACGAGAACAAATCTGTAGTCAATTTTTTTCTAATTGTAATGTACATACATGTATATAGCCAATAACCTTGATTTTTCTTCCAGGTCACCGAATAAGCAAAGACAAACATTATTTGCTCTATTTACTGCCACAGTCCCAGAGTTCCTCAAGTCAGCATAGCGTCTGGTGGCCTGACCTGAGTGCGGATGCTTCCACGCCTTAGCATCTTGTTGGGCTGGCGAGCCTTGATAGAGTCTGACACCTTGGCTGGTGGTAGTAATGTTAGCACCTGCCGATATTACTTGCCTAGCTGCACTTGATGGCCATAGTCCCAGAGCTCCTCTCTTGGCCGTCCCAGAGGTCCCTATGAAAGCCACTCCTGCCACGGCTGTCCTAGAAGTCTCTGCATCAGCTGACACAGAGTTTCCGGTCTCTGCCTATCATCTGGGTGGTCCCTCAGTGCCTTAGCATCTTGCTAGACTGCCAAACCCTGGTAGCTTCTGGCTCCTTGGTTTGAGGCAGTGATATTTGCATTTTGGCAGTATTACTTGCTTATCTGGTGACCACATATGCAAGTGCAATGTACAAAGTACAAACAATGATTTAAAAGCACTTTATGTTAAGTTATGTAAGCCTTTGGAGATATAGTTTTGTACATGAATGTTTTTGTTTGTCATTTTGTACATGAATGTTTTATTTTTTTTCAACTCTATGTACTCAGAAAGACTCAATGAAATGTGTATAAATAAAAGTTCTATAATATAATACTGATGCTTTTAGTATAATTGTTCATGGCAGCAGAATGTCTTGCAGGTCAGATTGAATAATTTTGATTGCAACTGCATATACAGGCCTATATGAACTGTGTACTCTTTTTCCATTTACATGGACCCACATAGCCCGTTTTAAAATATATACTTATAATAATAAAATATTACAATAAAATTAATGCACATTTTGAATTGCATTTTGAAAAATAACAAATGTTTTTGAGCAGCAAATCAGAAAATTAGGATGATTTCTGAAGGATCATGTGACTGGAGTAATTATGCTGAAAATTCAGCTTTGAAATCATAGGAATAAATTAAAAAATATATATATATATATATATATATATTGTTTTAAATAGTAAACATATTTGTTATGCTTTGGATCAAATAAATGCAGGCTTGGTGAGCAGAAGAGACTTCTTTAAAAACAGCAAAAGTCAACACTCATGAGTAATTAACTTTATAAAACAACTTTTAATTTGTAGGTATAGAGTTCTTTTGGTTAAACATTGTTAAAATGTTGTTAAAAGGGGATACTGACCTTGAAGGCAAATTAATATAGAAGCTTTTTATCATTTTTATAAGTCATTATAATAAAATATTATATTAAAAATAATGCAAATTTAAATTACATTGGTTTGATTGATTTGATTAGTTATTAATATTATTATTTGTATTAATACTTTTATTTAGCAGTTGATCAAAAGGTATTATAAAGACATTTATAATGTTACAAAAGATTTCTATTTCAGTTCTGAACTTTCTGTTCATCAAAGAAACCTAAAAACAATCTATTTTCTAATTCTAATAATTAATGTTTTTGAGCAACAAATCAGATTATTGGGATGATTTCTGAAGGATCAGTAAAATTCAGCTTTGAAATCATAGGAATAAATAAAAATTTTAAATATATTAATATAGAAAGCAGTTGTTTTGAATAGTAAAAATATTTCATTGCACTTTGAATCAAATAAATGCAGGCTTGCTGAGCAGAAGAGACTTCTTTAAAAAAACATGTACCTTCATAAAACCACTTTAATTTGTAGGTTATATTCATCTGTAGGTGTAGAGTTCTTTTGGTTAATTATTGGTATGTTGTTAAAAGGAGATACTGACCTTGAAGGAAAAATAAAATGGAAGCCTTTTATCACTTTTTAAGTCATTTCTATCACATATTTATGCATGCTATGTATCAAAACATTTATTTCACATAAAGCAATCTGTGAAATACTATTAATTAAACTTTATGATTTCTTGTCTGTAAGCTTTTTGTACATAACGTCCTAATGAAATACAGCAAGGAGTGTTAAAATAACTTGTTTGCTTGTTTCACGTCAACACACTGAGAACTAGTGACATTTAAAAACAAAATTAATTAATACATTATCAGTTTAGTTACTAATTCAAACATAAGATGGAAATAAATTACTTCTTAATGCTTTTGACAATAGACTCTTCATGTTTTAAAATATACTACAACATTTTGTTTTGTTAATAATACTTTTTGTAATTAATACTTTTATTTAGCAGTTGATCAAAAGGTATGATAAAGATATTTATAATGTTACAAAAGGTTTCTATTTCAGTTAGGAACCTTCTGTTCATCAAAGAAACCTGAAAACATTCTACTCAGCTGTTTTTAACAATAATACATGTTTTTGAGCAGCAAATCAGAATATTAGAATGATTTCTGAAGGATCGTGTGACACTGAAGACTTAGTCATGATGCTAAAATTCAGCTTTGAAATCACAGCAATAAATTATGTTTTAATATAAATTGATATAATATATACAAATAGAAAACAGTTATTTAAATAGTAAAAATATTTCACAATTTGAATGTCTTTGCTGTACTTTGGTGAGCAGAAGACACTTCTTTAAAAAAACCTTAAAAATCTTACTGTTCAAAAACATTTGACTGGTAGTGTACTGTAGATGTCAGTCATTGGGCAGTGACAGAAGACAAAAATGATTATTTTGCATTATAAATTTTGGAGAGCATTGCAATTAGGCTGGACAATGAATGAGAGGATTTGGATAAAGTTGGATGAGGCACATTGTCACTCAATGACACGGTCCTGTTAGGTTGTCATGGCAACCAGATGCATTGCAGACAGATTTCAGCCTGGTGAGCGAAGGTTAGTCTGTCTGGTCTGATAACAGAGAAGAAATAGTGTAGCTCAAATTGCTTCAGCTTAATACTGGCCACAACAGAAAGGTGTCAGAACATACAGAGCATGTCAGTTTGCAGCGCAGACAAGTGCCATGTGAGGAAGTGGCACATTGGACACGTGCGTGCCAGAACTGGACCATGGCATAATAGAAGAAGGTTACCTGGGGCCTCATTTATAAAACTTTCTTACGCACTGATTTGATCTTAGAGTGTTCGTACGATCAAATCCACGTCAAAGTACAGATTTATAAAAACCGTCTTTGACGTGGAAAAGTAGGCCTACTTATCTCCACGTCAGATTCCAGCTTGGCGTACGACCGTTTCCTTGTGGTAATGCTTGGTATTGCAGATAGTTCAGCCTCACTATAATTTGATTTCTTGCGCTCCTTTTTACTTGCCATTGTCACAGAGTTTTTGCTTTAGGAATGAGCTCATTTTATATGTTAATTAATTAAGCAGGGGCGTTTCGACGGCGGAACATTCAGCTGCACACAATTCCACGATCATTTGTGATTTATAACCGAATGACTGGCGTACGCATGCATTTCGTGGTACGTTCGTTTTCTCTGAATCGCTCTTACGATCAAATCAGAAAAGTTCTTAGATAAAATCAAGGATGGTTTCTACGCAATTCTTTATAAATGAGGCCCCTGGTCTAATAAATCACTTTATATATATATATATCACGCTAGCATCACGCAGTTGCTGCAGATTTGTCAGCTGCACATCCATGATGTGAATCTCCTGTTCCACCACATCCCAAAGGTGCTCTATTGGATTGAGATCTGGTGACTGTGGAGGCCATTTGAGTACAGTGAACTCATTGTCATGTTCAAGAAACCAGTCTGAGATGATTCGCGCTTTATGACATGGCGCGTTATCCTGCTGGAAGTAGCCATCAGAAGATGGGTACACTGTGGTGATAAAGGGATGGACATGGTCAGCAACAATACTCAGGTAGGCTGTGGCGTTGACACGATGCTCAATTGGTACTAATGGGCCCAAAGTGTGCCAAGAAAATATCCCCCACACCATTACACCACCACCACCAGCCTGATCCGTTGATACAAGGCAGGATGGATCCATGCTTTCATGTTGTTGACGCAGAAATCGAGACTCATCAGACCAAGCAACGTTTTTCCAATCTTCTATTGTCCAATTTTGGTGAGCCTTTGCAAATTGTAGCCTCAGTTTCCTGTTCTAAGCTGATAGGAGTGGATCCCGGTGTGGTCTTCTGCTGCTGTAGCCCATCCGCCTCAAGGTTCGACGTGTTGTGCGTTCAGAGATGCTCTTCTGCATACCTTGGTTGTAACGAGTGGTTATTTGAGTTACTGTTGCCTTTCTATCATTCTCCTCTGACCTCTGGCATCAACAAGGCATTTGCGCCCACAGAACTGCCGCTCACTGGATATTTTCTCTTTTACGGACCATTCTCTGTAAACCCTAGAGATGGTTGTGCGTGAAAATCCCAGTAGATCAGCAGTTTCTGAAATACTCAGACCAGCCCGTCTGGCACCAACAACCATGCCACGTTCAAAGTCACTTATATCACCTTCTTCCCCATTCTGATGCTCGGTTTGAACTGCAGCAGATCTTCTTGACCATGTCTACATGCCTAAATACATTGAGTTGCTGCCATGTGATTGGCTGATTAGAAATTTGCATTAACAAGCAGTTGGACAGGTGTACCTAATAAAGTGGCCGGTGAGTGTATATATATATATATATATATATATATATATATATATATATATATATATATACAGTACAGACCAAAAGTTTGGACACACCTTCTCATTCAAGTGTGTCCAAACTTTTGGTATGTACTGTAGATATGATTTCAACTGAAAAAAACTTGTGAAAAAATATCTTTCAGGTGGTCAAATAGCAAATAGCAAATAGTGGAGCTCTGAAGCAACCTACTGGTAAAAGTTTTTTTTTTTTTTTTTTACTTTTAAAATTGGATTTTCCAAAAGATGGGTAAAAATCGTACACTAAACCATGTGAAATTATCCATGTTATCCCCATGAATTAAAGTTAGAAATGTGGGTCTTTTATAATTTGAATTTTACATAAAACAGCAGTTTTTGTATAAAAACTATGGTGGCTGAGAAGTGCAAAACACAACAACAAATCGCAACACAAAAAAACAAATCTGAAAACCAAATAACAAATCCAGAATCAAAATTACAAATTAGAAAACGCAATATCAAATCTAAAAACAAAACGGCAAACCATAAAACAATAACAACTCCGGAAACAAAATAGCAAGTCGGAAACCACAACGACAAACAAGAAAACAAAACGACAAATCAGTCAAACCGGAAAAGGTAGGTATTTTGTGTGACCGGTGTAGTCGCTGCTGATTGGACGGAACTCCTGTCAATCATACAGGAAGTTAGATTTGTATACGGCTCTGGATTTGTGTATGTTTACGTAGGAGGAAAATGGACTGTGTTCGGTAGTTATGTGACGTTCGACACCAAAGCTTCGAAGCTTGTATAAAAAAAACGAAACATCTCACAGTGAAGCGCTGTACCGGAGTTTGATTCGTTTTGCCATAACAACGTGACCTGTGACGTCCGAAGCTTCGTTTTCGCACACAATCACGTGACTGCCGCTGCGTCCAACATCACATACTTCCCTACTATATCGAACGCGAAAAACAATATGTGAGGCGAGTAGTATGTCCGAATTCATAGTATTCGAAATACAGTAGGCGAGAAGTACCCAGATGACCTACTGCTTCTGCCTGAATTCTGCAGTACGCATACCATGGACACTTCAGCCGGGAGTCGTTATTCGGAAAAATGGCGGAAAGTGGAGACGCGGCGGATGTAGTACGTCCGAATTCCATTCATACTACCCATATTCATACTATATAGAACGTACTGTTTTAACGGTCATGAAGTACGTTTGAATTTAAAAGTAGTACCTACTGAAGCAGTATGCGATTTTGGACGCAGCATGCTTCATATTCTGATTCAAATAACGCTAACCCTTTGCGCAGATATCAAGTGTCATTCACTTTTTGTTAAGAATAAATCATAATACGAATAAATATGTACATGTGTAGTTTTGTGCATGTTAATTTTGTAGTTATCCTTGCTTCACAAGCACTTCTAATTAATAATATTAGTCAACAGTATTCTTAATTTACGTTGAACATATATGCATATATACTTGTATAATTTTATAAAAAAAAAGTTTATTTACAGATTAATTCAAGTAAAATGACTTTTTTTGTTTCTGACGGCTTAGCACAAATTGATGTATTTGATGAAACTGTCAAAAATCGCTTTGAGATCTGGGACGCAAAAGCAACTTTTTCCACCTTTGACCACAAGAT
>NC_133377.1:8842579-8900303 GCF_049309525.1 Garra rufa
ACAAATTGATGTATTTGATGAAACTGTCAAAAATCGCTTTGAGATCTGGGACGCAAAAGCAACTTTTTCCACCTTTGACCACAAGATGTCATTAGTGTGCAACGTGTTGAAAAGCTACGAGTAATGAACCTTTTTACGGTACAGTTGAGGGGAAAGCTTTGAAAAGCTTCATTTTCTAATCACTAATGATCGGCCACTAATCTAAATAATGTTCTCTATTATAGACCTTTTTCCTGAGTAAACGATGAGCGCCGCCATTACGAATTCTAATGTCAGATTGAATGCTTTTCTGTTCCGGTCTCCATAGGAACCCATTCAAATAGCGTCCATCTGTTTTTAATGTAGCTAACGTCCGCTGCTTCGTGTCATCTACACACTCATTAAAGTGAGGCACTGACAAATGACGGTCATTGTGACATTGCCAAGTGATGGCGCTATGGAGCCATGTGCTTTTTAAAAACATTTTAATAGGTTTAACATTAGTTTATTAGCTCGGAATATACCCTAATTTGACTAGAAACAATGCAGACCGGAAATGCAAAGCATTCTTTCAGTTAAGAGTCGGACTTACTTCCGTGTTCAGGAAAAACGTCTATTGTGTTCGGCACTACTTTCAAGAAGGACATTCATATGGCGTGATTCTAGAACTGTACTTCCTGTATGTCTTGTTCGACAGGAGTTCCGTCCAATCAGCCGCGACTACGTCGGTCACACAAAATACCTACCTTTTCCGGTTTGACTGATTTGTTGTGTTTTCTGACTTGTCTGCTGCGTCCCAATTCGCCTACTTATACTATGCACTAAAAGTTGTACTCTTTTTGTGAAGAAAAAGTACATACTTTTGAGAATGTAGCAGAATAGTAGGCAAGCTTTGGGACATACTACTTCGTCATAACTGCTTCTTTAATGGACGCTCTGTTGCTTAGTTACCTGAATCCTGTCACTGTTTAAACTGCCCTGTCAATCATCACAGTTAATATTTATATACATTTTGTTTCATTTATTTTCCTACCGTATTAGAGAGAAATGAAGAGGCACTTTCTTTCACGAGTCTTTCATGCCGAGAACTCCGCTCTTGTGTTTGCAAAATTATGCATTTAAACGTTAATGACCAACACTATCATTATAAAAGTTCATAATGTTGCTGCACATGAAATATAACACGGATAACATTAAATAAATGTATTTTTTATCAGGTTACACATTGATTATTTATCACTCAAACCCCTTTCTCTACCTGTCCGTTGGTCGTGCATATCCTCCATGTTTGTAGTTTTTTAATAGTTTTTATGCGTGTTTGTAGTTCTAATCGAATCCCCGCTCAATGCGCAATGTGTTGGCAATATTAGCCGTTAGAGTGTGCATTGATCCGCACTTCGAATTCCGAAGTTAAGTAGTAGACCATCCGGGAATCTTTGGAATACTTTTTTAAGCATACTACGATTTGGGACATACTAATTCTATTTTCGAATACTATTTAGGACGGATAGTATGCGAATTGGGACGCAGCAGTCGTTTTGTTTTCTTGTTTGTCGTTGTGGTTTCCGACTTGCTATTTTGTTTCCGGAGTTGTTATTGTGTTTTATGGATTGCCGTTTTGTTTTTAGATTTGATATTGTGTTTTCTAATTTGTAATTTTGATTCTGGATTTGTTATTTGGTTTTCAGATTTGTTTTTTGTGTTGCGATTTGTTGTTGTGTTTTGCACTTCTCGGCCACCGTAAAAAACCCATTTAAAAAATATGTATTTATTAATTTATATATATATTATAGCCTATTATATTATTATATATATATATATTTTTTATTTATTTATTTATTTTTTTTTTTATAAATATCACTAACCCACTGAAAACTGCACAAATGTAGAGTAAAAACTTATAAACAGAAACTAATAAACAGAAAAACATACAGTACAGACCAAAAGTTTGAACACACCTTCTCATTCATTTGTATATATCAGGTGGATGGCTGGGTGGATGTGTGTTGTTTACCTGGGAAAGTGATTGCAGCAAGACGCACTATGGGAGGAAGGCCTGGCAGAAGCAATGTTTTACTCTGCTAATGTTTTTTGGGGAAACCTTGCATCCAGCAATAATGTGGATGTTACTTTGACAATTAGTACCTACAGTTGAAATTGAATCTGCAACATGTTAATTATCTTACCAAAATAAGAGGGATCATACAAAATGCATGTTATTGTTTATTTAATACTGACCTGAATAAGATATTTCACATAAAATATTTTCACGTTACATATAGTCCACAAGAGAAAATAATAGTTGAATTTACAAAAAAAATTACCCCGTTCAAAAGTTTACATCCCCTTGATACTGTTTGGTTAGTGTTCATTGTTTGCCCTGAACAGTTAAACTGCCCGCTTTTCTTCAGAAAAATCCTTCAGGTCCCACAAATTCTTTGGTTCTCCAGCATTTTTGTGATTTTATGAGCCCTTTCCAACAATGACTGTATGATTTTGAGATTCTTTTTTTTACACTGAGGACAACTGAGGGACTCATATTGTCATGGCCTCCTAATAATCCCTTTTCATTGAATTGGCTATATCACTCTCTCCTCTCCACCTGTAGCTGGTGTGTGGTGAGCGCACTGGCGCCGTTGTACTGTGGCTGCCGTTGCATCATCCAAGTGGATGCCACATACTGGTGGTATTCACTTCATGCAGGCTTCAACAGATGTTTCAGTAAGTCTGAATGACCACAAAATGATTTGTTTTGTTTTCACTGAAAAGAAAGAACCGATTCAAATGTGTGACAACTTCAGAAATTAATGGCTACTTCAGTCGACAGAAACACCAGACAGACAGGAAAACATTTCTCAAGTCATTCAGAAAGCTCATTGTTCACAGTGCGTACACTCACACAGCTACACAATACTGAAATAGAGTTTATAGTGTCTTAGCCCTGCTGAAAAAAAAATAGACTCTATATCAAAATTTGTAATGGTTTTACTGGTTATAATGGGGCTTGTATTGGTTTTAATAGAAGCTGTAATGAACCCTGAGGGTTTCTATTGGTAATTGGTCACATTCTATTGTTGACTTGTCTTGTTAAAACCACTAAATCCTAATGGAACATGTCCCAAAAAACATTACAGAATGCCATTTTTAAAGGTTTTAATGGTAAAAGTTGATGGTTTGTGATGTTTGTAATGGTATTTGTAGTATAAACCAATGGAATTTCTGTGATAGTTTCTCTTGCTTTTCAGCAGGGAGCACACTGATGAGTTCTTCAGATAAACACTGTTGAAACAGGCTTGTATTGCTGATGGGTTCTACATAATTAGACTTTTTAACAAAGTAAATTAAACGGTAAATGCAGCATAAACCTCCAGTTTCAACTGAAATGCCACTGAATCACAAGAATAATGCACTTAAAGGGATAGTTCACCCAAAAATGAATATTTGATGTTTATCTGCTTACCCCCAGGGCATCCAAGATGTAGGTGACTTTGTTTCCTCAGCAGAACACAAACGAAGATTTTTAACAAAAACCAGTGCAGTCTGCCAGCCAAATAATAGAGGTGGATGGGCACCAAACCTTTAAAAGTAAACAAAAACATGCACAGACAAATCCAAATTAAACCCTGCGGCTCGTGACGATACATTGATGTCCTAAGACACGAAACGATCGTTTTTTGTGAGAAACTGAACAGTATTTATATAATTTTTTTACCTTTGATGCACAGCCACGTCCATCTGTCCTGAGCACGAGCTTTGCATCCGGCTCGTCACATGTGTATGTGCTCTGGCGTAGTATACGCAAACGCCATAAGGGGAAATCGGTTAAAAGTCCCGGATGAGTTTGTGCAAGCAAATGTAATCTTTTAGCTTTAAATCGGTTTGAACAATCAGGATAAGCGCAAGTAATTACCATTTTGAATAGCCGCTATACCCACAGTCTGTGTGCACTGTGTAAACAATGAGTGTCGTATACACGCGACAGATCGCTTCCGGCGTTTGGGTATACTACCTCAGAGCGCGTACACATGTAACGAGCCGAAAGCTAAACTCGTGCTCAGGACAGATGGACGTGGCTGTGTATCAAAGGTAAAAAATGATATAAATACTGTTCAGTTTCTCACAAAAACCGATCGTTTCATGTCTTAGGACATCAGTGTATCGTCGCAAGCCGCAGGGTGTAATTTGGATTTGTCTGTGTATGTTTTTCTTTCCTCTAAAGATTTGGTAACCATTGACTGCCATTATTTGACTGACAGACTGCACCAGTTTTCGTTAAAAATCTTTGTTTGTGTTCTGCTGAGGAAACAAAGTCACCTACATCTTGGATGCCCTGGGGGTAAGCAAATAAACATCAAATTATCATTTTTTGGTGAACTATCCCTTCAAATGTCAGGTTTTAGTCTGTTTCTGTTCTGTTTTCCCAGTGTTTTCCCCCCTCTGTTTCTAGTCCATATGGTTTAGTCCTTGTCTCCCCCTTTTGGTTTAGTCTTAGTTGGTTTTGTCTTGCCCATATTTGTATTTCCCCCTCGTCATCTTGTTATCTCATTTGTAACCACGCCTTGTTTTCTTTGTATATTAGTGTCTGTTTGATCACACCCCAGTGTCCGTCGTTAATGTTACTTGTTCTCTCAGTTTTCCTGGTTTTTGTTCTATGTTGCTTTTGTTTTCAATAAATATCTGTATTATTATTATTCCGGTTTCCTGCACGTTTTCTCCTGGCTCCACTCTGCTTCAGTTTGTGACAGAATTGACTGTTTCACGGAAATACCTATCTGCCTGGATTTCCCACCCACCCTCCCTCTTCTGCCTATGCCTGAATCTCCGCTGTTTCCGTCCAGCCGTCCTGAATCTCCGCTGGTTCTGTCTGTCCCCTTGCTCACCCTCAGCCCACCATCTGTGCGGTGGGTTCTCCGCGGGTCTGCCAGTCTCCATCGGTGTCATGGCTGGAGGATCCCTCACCATCGCCTCCAGCCTCAGAGTCCTGGACTCCGCCTCGGCCCTCCGACCCTGCGGCTCCACCCCGGCTCTCTGCTCCCTCGTCTCCGCCGTCGCCCGTCGATCCACCAGCTCCACCGGGCTCCATCGTCCCTCCGGCTCCGCCCTGGTCAGTCGTTGCCCCACCTTCGCCTCTGGACTCTACTCCTCCGGCTGTGCCTCATCGCTCCGTCCCACCGGCTCTGTGGACCTCCTCCCTCCCGCGGGCACAGCCTCGGCCCTCTGTCGCTCCGGCTCCGCCTTGGCCCTCCGGATCCGCAGTGTCGCCCAAGATCATCGGCTTTCCGTCTCCGCCTCGGGCTCCACCACCACCTGCTCCGCCTCCGTCGGTCGGCCCCATGGAGTCGTCAGCCTTACCACCACCATGGCCCCTCCCTCCATCAGCTCCACCGTGGCATTCCATCATGGCTGCGTTCTGGGTCTCACCTGGCTCCTCCTGCTCCAGCCCCCTCCTGTCACCTCCTTGGCTCCTCCTTCCGTCATCACCTCCATGGACTGTTCCGTCACCATTCTGGACTCCATCTCTTGCCCTCCTCCCGGGACTCCGTCCTCCGCCGAAACCCCCTCCTAAGACTGTTTGCTGTTTCCCGTTTGTTGGCGCGAGGACACGCCTTCCGGGAGGGGGAGGTAATGTCACACCCCCGGACTTTCATGTTGGTTTCTCCCATTTTCCCCCGCAGTTCTGAGTGTTTTGGTTTCTCCCTCATTGTTGTCACCTGGATGTTTGTAATCAGTCTGTCTATTTAAGGTGTGTGTTTTCCCCTGCATTCTGTCGGTCTTTAATGTTACCACTCCGTGTTCCTGTGTCTACCTGTCTCCCGTTGGATTTATTAAATACTTTATTTTTACTACGTCGTTGTTCGTGTGTTCCTGTGTAAAACGTGACATTAAAGCTGTTGAGAGAAGCCTGCATTATTAACAGTGGCGGCTGGTGCTAAAAAATTTTAGGGGGGCGCACACAAAATGAATCACACTGTTAATACAGGCTTTATTATCAGTAAAGTAATCATTAAACATTTGTAATCATCCCAAAAAATATTAGCCATTTATATTAATGTGATTCAGAGATAAAGGCCATAATACTAATGTTATCCACACGAGGGAGCCACAGGATAAATCTCAAAGACAGAGAAAATAAATTGATTTGTAATAAAACATTGCATATAAATTAATTTTCATACAGTTATATATAGTCCAATATAATAAGTAATTATAATGCTATTGACAATATATTTGTATGTCCAATTAAAGAAGGAACACTATATTATATATATCTATTTTAATATTGTGTTTATAATAATACTAACATAAACACTCACAATTTACTTGAAAAAAGACATCTACATAAACCCTTGCTTGTACACCGACGATTGAGTTAAACTGCATTGTTACAGTTAACGTTACTTTCTGTGTAGTTGCCCACAAAGCTTCGGTGACAGGACTTTGAAATAACAAACAATGAAAACAATAAAAGGCATGACTTACATCGCATCTAGCAAGCAAACTATATCCAAGCTCCATGATTCGTATGTTTATTTTGTTTATTTTTTCTTCATTTGAATGGCTTGTGAAAGATAAAAACAAATTTACTTTCATCTCGGAAAAGATATTGCACATATTTGACAGTCGAGAACGGTCCAATCACATGAGGACAAAATATATAAAAACAAGATTGATTGGCTAAGATCTTAAGTGGGAGGGTCTGGGGCGCAGTGCTCTGCGCCCCGAGGACAATCTGAAACAAGCCAATCAGAGCTCAGCCTCAAGTCACATGCGTTTCAAATATTTACAGACCTAATAGACACCCATTTGGCCGGCGTCCCGCATACACAAACAAACGAAAAACAGTTTAGATTTTTTTTTATTTTTAACAGGTGCTAACATAACTAACAGTCGAATAGTATGTCAAAATAATGCAATTTCGTAATTATTTTGCAATATGTATTAAACTTATTTTTAACATATTAATAGTCTTCTTCCTTGGCTAACTTGAGGGGGGGGCGGCGCCCCAGCGCCCCCTATGGACCAGCCGCCACTGATTATTAATATGTTTTACTGGATGACAGATATGCTTCATGACCTCCCTCACCAAACAAGACATTTGACGTTCTGAACTTCACAGTGGAATAAAATAAATCATTTTAATCAATCACTTGGTTTTATAGACCAGTCAATAATGAAACAGACTTTCTTTTGTATCTCTTGATCATCACATACAGACCATCATTCCTTCTAATTGAAAACAGTTCACTTCACTTCCATCTACTTCTTCAACAACAAAGTAATCAATAGCTCACTGTCACAGTTTCTGCCTTTTCTGTAAAGTTACTAGACGATGAAACAGCTAAACTCTAAACAATTAATCAACAGTTTTCTATTACAGTCAAAATTGCCCATTAAATATAAACACAAACTTTAAACCGCTATTTTCTGAGAATTGTTTCATAGCGTAACATAAACAACTACAGATTATGGTTTTCAAGGCCCAGCCTGCTTGGAACTTGCAAATTGTGTGAGGAAATATCCACAGAACAAAGAAATGTTACAAATATTAGAAAAAATGGCACACTGAGTTGTGAGACATAATAACAGATGCAATATGGAGTTCAGAAGAGAAAGGGCTAGGAACTGATAGACGATCTGTCTTGACACAAAACTAGGACTAATATACAACATATCAGTTTTACAATGAATGCTGGTGACATTAGCATTAGTATTCAAGATCATGTCTAGCTCAGTCACGAAACATTTCTTCTTGAACCATGATGAAAAGTTCTTCAGAGACTTTGTGATCTGTTTCAAGGCTGAAGTACAATGCGTTCTTGGGAGAAGGACTGCTGCATGGAAACAATCTCAAAAGCCACTGAGAAGTGTGGCTGTTGTGCTATAGCCCTGGTATAGTACTGAGGGGCCTCATGTGGAGAGACAGGCAAAGACACAGCTAGGCATGGGATGATAACCGGTTTCAAGGTTTACCGCGGTTTGAAAAAGTCACGGTTTCAAAACCGGAAACGAAAAAAGTTATACCGTTCCTACGATATGCGCATTTTCTGTGTCAAAGTGAAAGCGCAGGACTCCCTACTAGGTTGTGTGTGTGAGTCCCTGCAGAGAAAACAATGCAGCCCCTCCCCCACCGGTTAGTGCTCAGGCGCGTGTCTGTGTTTGTGCACGTGATCCACAGTCAGTGAGATTCAGCAGTAATATAAGTTCAGGACGGCCAAAGGAGGTGAACCCCCACAACACAGAGTGGGGAATAGCAGACTATATGTACTAATTTTACGTTTCTGTGAATTTTAGCACAACAATTAAGTTAAAGTGAAATCACGTCTTTGCTTTTAAGCTTTCTGTCACGTTAAAGGTGCAGTGTGTAGGTTTTGTGGCATCTAGCGGCGAGATTGTGAATTGCAGCAGAGTACCGCTCACCCCTCCCTTTACAGAACTACGGAAGCCGATACAGGATTTAAATCTCACCTTTTTTTTTGACATCAACGAATAGTGAGATTTCTTTTAAAATGTAATTTAAGGAATTATATTAACTTTATCATTCAATAAAACTATGTTATTGTGAATATTACTTGTTCATCATTGTGTCAGTGTTTTTTTCGCAAGCTGATTCTATGTTAATAAAAACATAATGGTTAATTAAGGTCTTTATGCACCCCTGAAAACATAGTTATTGCACCACTGTCTAGAGATCATCTTAAATATTACACGGGGCACCTTTAACACAAGTGACTGCAATTTAATTTAATTAAGAAGATTCAATTATTTATTTTAATTATTTTGCCTTCTGTTCCATGTTACAAAATGTTCTATATGTTTCCTAAAATAAAATATACTGTAATCCGTTTGGGGAAAAAAAGGTTGTTTTTTTTACCCAGACATTTAAATGTAACATTGTAGAGCAGTGATTACAATACCGTAATACCGTGAAACCGTGATATTTTTATCCAAGGTTATCATACCGTCAGAATCTTATACCGGCCCATGCCTAGACACAGCACCACTATAGAGTAGTCGATGTGCAGCTTGTATAGCAGTATAGATTTACTGTCCTCTGAAAATAACTCAACATACAGCCATTATTGTCAAAATAACTGGCAACAAAAGTTCCACTTCTCTATAATGACATCTCAAAGCTGCTGCTACCACCACCATGTTTGACTGTAGGCAAGACACAATTTTCTTGGTACTCCTCACCAGGGAATCGCCACACATGCTGGACACCATCTGAGCCAAACAAGTTTATCTTATAGTCTCATCAGACCACAGGACATGGTTTCAATAATTCATGCTCTTGGACAGGCAGTCTTAAGCTAACTGTTTGTGTGCTTTCTTGTGAGCCAGCTTCAGATGAGGCTTCCTTCTGGGACGACGCCTATGCAAACGGACTTGTTTCAGTGTGCGGCGTATGGTCTGAGCACTGACAAGCTGACCTACTTCTGCAACCTTTAAAACAATGCTGGCAGCAGTTATGCATCTGTGTTTGAAGCCAGGTTCTGCACCTGATGCACAGAACGAGTGCTCAACTTCGTTGATCGACCCTTGCGAGGCCTGTTCCGAATGGAACCCATCTTGGAAAGCCTCTGTATGACCCTGACCACTGTAGTGTAACTCGGTTTCAGAGTGTTACAGAGTGGAACCTCTAATAGCCTTGGCAATCTTTGTGGAGAGCCACAATTCTAATTCTCAAATCCTCAGAGAGTTATTTGCCATGAGATGCCATGTTGAACATCCAGTGGTCAGTATGAGAGAATTGTAATTAAAGCTCCTAATTTTAACTGCTCTAATACAAATATTGTCAAAGGGGACAATATGAGAGAAACAAAACCAACAAATAAAACTGAAGGCAATGTATCTCTTCAAGTGTGTTACAGATTTCAACCCCGTCACATTTTGTCAAATTAATATATTTGCAAAAATACAGGGAAGACAATTAAGAATGAAAGCATTTCTTGCTGATTACTATCTGACATGTTAAGGACTAAAACAATAAAATTGTGATTTTACTTAAACTTCTAAATTAAAAATAATTTTACAAAAATGAAGAGAGCATAGACACACAATTTGTGTATTTTTAGCTTCAGTCTGTCAAAAATATGTTTTTTTTTTTTGTTGAAAAATATAATAAATGTTACATTTGTTATTAAATTGTTATCAGGGACACATGCACAGTAGGTACATGTTTGTTTTATAGCAAGTTCTGTGTAAAATAGTTTTTAAACCAATCTTATTTTGTCCGTTACAGGTTTGAGTAAAAAATAAAAAATAAAAAATAAAAGGTTGTTCATTCCTGAGGTGGGAACATATGTTTTTTGTAGTTGAAAAAGATGTATTTTCCAAGTTTAAATGTTACAGAATCCCAGGAATGACCCATAAATTAAATATGTGACCCCGGGCCACAAAACCAAATATGTCAAAATTATATGTTTTTATTTTATGCCAAAAATCATTAGGATATTAAGTAAAGATCATGTTCCATGAAGATGTTTCGAAAATGTCCTACCATAAATATATAAAAAATAATTTTGATTAGTAATATGCATTGCTAAGAACTTCATTTGGACAACTTTACAGGCGATTTTCTTAAAATTTTGTGATTTTTCCCACCCTCAGAATCCAGATCTTAAAATAGTTGTATGTCAGCCAAATATTGTCCTAATTTAACAAACCATATCAATGGAAAGCTTATTAGCTATCAGATCAATAAAAAAATGACCCTTATGACTGGTTTTGTGGTCTAGGGTCACAAATATATAGTTGAAAAAAAAAATATTTCCAAGTTGAAATGTTATCAAATCCCAGAAATGACCCATAAATTAAATATAATTGTTTTAATTGCAAATAGATACTCATTGTCCTATTTTAAGATAGTAAGAAGAGGTTGAACCCAGTTTCGGGAACTAAAAAACAACCCAAAAACCCTGTATGAAATGCTGATATTATAATTCTAATAAAATATTCTGTTCTTGCTAACAAGAACAGAATATTTTATTAGAATTATAATATCAGCATTACCTTGATTATTCTTGGTATCTTGATAGCTTGATGTCTGTAAAAGCATCTGTTGTGTAACAGCTCTATCTACTGGACAAATTGCATTCGTAAATGTTCAGAAAAATCTAAATGGCTAAATAAAAGTCCCACATTAAAGGTCTCTCGGCTCTCTTAAATCGTATGATTTATTTATTTTTATTAATGTATTTATTTTAATTAAATCATATTGTGTAAAATAAAATTATACAACTCATGGGCTTACCAAAATGGGGAAAGTTGGCATTCTTCTTGTCCTTTTCTGAAATAACACAATGCATTACCTGCAGATGTCGCTGTTTGAGAACAATCGAGACATAAACACCTGTTATAATCATAATTTATCGCGAGTACAGAGCCTTTAGGAATTGATATATTAATAATTAAAAAGATAGCATAATATAATACAACACAGCCCACGAAAACAAATATATACTTTTTATCGTTCAGGGAGCCACCTAATATTACTGTTTGTCAACCAGCTGTTAGAAGCTTGCATAATTGTTCTGCAAATTGTGGTGGCTACAGTTACCACAGATTTGCTGCAGTAATATCTGTAGTAACTCTGGTATTTTGACGTATAGTTACCCATAAACGCTTTCCGTGTCATTAAAAATACTACTCGTCTTTCCAAGTATGTAGGGAGGGCAAGTCCAGACTGAACTATGGGTGTGACAAAAAGAAAATAGGCGTTGCTTTTGTCATTCAGGAGTAAGATGAAAAGAAGGACTAGCAAGACGTGATTTTGACGGCCACACGAAGACTCGCTCCGTTCAGCTGACTCGCTTCGGATCCGATACGGACTCCACTTGAAAGCCGAAACGACTGCGAATCGCTCGAATATAAGACACTTTCAAGGATTTGTCATGAAAAGGCGAGAAAAGGATCTGAAATAAGGTATGTTTCTGTGACATTTGTGCACCATATTCAAGTGCTCAGATTTCACGTTGGTTTGTTTACACGCTGCGCTACAGACGCGACGCGACGCGACAAACTGTAGCTCTCATATTAAAATAAACATTCGCGGGCTTGCAGTGTTAAGACATTCGCTGATTATAATGTGAGCTTTATGGTTTGACGCGTCGTGTCGCGTCTCTCTCTGTCAGTGCAGTCATGAGGCGTCTCGAGTCTGCTTTGACTCGTTTGTTTCAAAATAAGCTAGAACAAAATGTTGGTTATATTTTAACCCTATAACTAGTTTAACAAGCTGAGTAGTTGTCAACAACAAACGCTGTTACTCCGAAGCTAAACTTAGGGAGTGTGTTATCTGTCTTTCTGTCTGTCTGTCTATCTAGTCAACTATCTATCTATCTATCTATCTATCTATCTATCTATCTATCTATCTATCTATCTATCTAGTCAACTGTCTATCTATCTATCTATCTATCTATCTATCTATCTATCTATCTATCTATCTATCTATCTATCTATCTAGTCAACTGTCTGTCTGTCTGTCTGTCTGTCCATCCATCTATCTAAAGCAGCTTATTTTTACTTCAATAGCTAGTTAGAGACAAGCTGAATAGACACTATGTATATTTAATGTAATTCTTTGTCTGTTTTGTTGTTCTTTCTTTAGGCCTCTGGCGTTCTCTGTTTCTTTCTTTCTTTCTTTTTAAAATCTAGCATAATGCTGCGCAAGTTCAGTTCGGAGGGTGCGTTGTTGGACCTGGACTTCCTGCCCTGGGAGGAGAGAGATGGGACCTTGGACACCTCGGAGGATGAGCAGGATGGAGCCTCAGCATCCTATCCTTGCACCCCAGATGCAAAGTCAGGGAGTGCTGGCAAGGGGGAGCTCAAAAGAGATCACAGCAAAAGTGTGGAAAATCTGGTCGACTTGGAGAAGGACTCGGGTTTGCTGAAAGTGACGAACCTTAATGAGAGTTTTAAAGCGTACAGTGACAGCCAGCTCACTGCCAGTGGCAAAGGCAGCTTTGAGAGTGTGGGAAAGTGTACAAGCCTACCCCACTCCCCATCGTCCACACTGAAATCCGACCGTATGCCCGCTTCACCAAGACCTCCCCATTATCACCGACAGCAAGCTCGGGCCAAACTGGCTGCTGCTAAAATACACCTGAAAAGTTTGTTTGGACAGGTAAGTTTGGAGACTTTCTTTAGAGTATAGTTAATAGTTCATAATATTGACAATTTCAAGTCCATCATAGCTCATTTACACAACCAGTCAAAAGTTTTTGAACAGAAAGATTTTTAATGTTTTTTTTTTTAAAGTCTCTTCTGCTCACCAAGCCTGCATTTATTTGATCCAAAAAATTATTCAGGTTTCTTTGATGAATAGAAAGTTCAGAAGAACAGCATTTATCTGAAATAGAAATCTTTTGTATTATTACAAATGTCTTCATCATCAATTTAAAGCATCCAAAATAAAAGTATTTATTTCTATAATTTCCTTGACAAAAATAAATAAATAAATAAATATATATATATATATATATATATATATATATATATATACTGATTTCAAGCTTTTGAATGGTATGTTACAAAAGCTTTTTATTTCAGATAAATGTTGATCTTCTGTTTTTTTTTTCTTCTAGTCCAAATACCCCCCCCCCTTTTTCCCAAATGTAGTATTTTTTAATGTGTTTTTAACAACAAACACTACCATACAATTTTTGAAATACATCTCAAGTTCACAG
This sequence comes from Garra rufa, assembly GCF_049309525.1. NCBI lineage: Eukaryota > Metazoa > Chordata > Actinopteri > Cypriniformes > Cyprinidae > Garra > Garra rufa. Next base: position 8,856,244 of record NC_133377.1, read on the forward strand.
AGGCTGCATTTATCAGATCAAAAATACAGTAAAACAGTAATATTGTGAAATATTATTACAATCCTAAATAAATGGTTTCTAATATAGTCTTCAGTGTTACATGATTCTTCAGAAATCAATCTAATATGCTGTAACATTAAAAAATATTTTGTAACATTTACTGTCACTTTTGATCAATTTAATGTGTCCTTGGTGAGTAAAATTAATTTCTTCAAAAAAGAAAAACATACAGACTCCATGACGTGTGTGTGTGTGTGTGTGTGTGTGTGTGTGTGTGTGTGTGTGTGTGTGTACCTGGTATTCATCACGTTATGGGGACCAAATGTCTCCACAAGGATAGGAATACCAGTAGATTTTGACCTTGTGGGGACATTTCTCAGGTCCCCATGAGGAAACAGGCTTATAAATCATGCACAATTAGTTTTTTTGAGTAAGTAAAAGTGTGCACAATCTCCTGTGAGGGCTAGGTTTAGGTGTAGGGTAGGGTTAGGGCGATAGAAAATACGGTTTGTACAGTATAAAAACCATTACGCCTATGGAATGTCCCCATAAAACATGTAAACCCAACATGTGTGTGTGTGTGTGTGTGTGTGTGTGTATGTATATATATAAATAGCTGGACATTTAACCACTGTACTATAAATCCACGACAGCTATATTCATAAATACTTTATAAATTATGGCATACTTTATAAAATTATAGCAAGACCTCATTGATTCATTTATCATTAATCCGTCCACCCAAAACCTTTATATGTCAGCCAGCTGGATAAAATTACCTCATTTATATCTGCAGTTTTTGTGAAAAACAATGGTACTTTAAACATCACAGAAAACCATTATGGCAAAACAGTTCCTTCAGCTGGTCTGAAACTTTCTCACACTGGCCTTGAGCCATAGAGCAGCCTTTATTGTTGAACCCTGTTTATATTTTGTACAGTGCAAGATGTGTTTCACATGCATCATGAGCAGCTGGGCTTCAGGATCCATTATTCAGAACCCACAAGCCAAGTGTGATGAAGTCAAAAACATGAATGCAACTGTATTACACAAGGAGTTAAGCTCACTCTGAATCAGTTTTAGCCCTTGAGATAAAATGTTGCTTTGTCCAAACAGTAAAAGGAGAAGCGAGCTCTGAAAGAGGAACTGAATGTTCTAGTGTTATAAGAGGGAATCACACTATTGATGCAGATGGGTTTGTAAAACTACAATATTGTGGCAAGAGACACTGTGGAGCAAAAACGGTCATTCTTTGAAATATTTTGGCGTCTGATAGATCTGGCCTATTGAGAATGCTTTCCGTGACGTAACACCTTCAGGATAGTTGTTTAAGTCATGGAACATTTGTGTAAATTACACTTCCTTGAAGTCTTGAATCAAGTCAGATCATCATGACAGTGTTATGCATATCAGTGAGCTCTTATTTATTTATTTTTCACACCAGGGTTCACCGAATTCCTCGCATACAAATCTGACGAGTGCAGAGCACAGAGAAAACGCAACTAGGTAAAATCAATCACAATCGAGTCATGTAGTTTCTCAGTTTCATCTCTGTTTTGCTTTTGGCCTATTCTCTATTCTCTGTCCGCCACTTGCAAAACAGCCCTTCCCCTGGCCTTTATTTTGGCCCACTGTTATTGATTCCACACATTTTTTTTTTCTGGATATCTTTGTCATGTATCCTCTCACCCTCTTGTTTCTCTCAGCGCTAAAGAGAGGCGTTCTCGAATGCCTTTCCTCAGGCAGTGGAGTCAGGTGGGCCACGCCAGAGCTCGACTCAGCAGGAAGGAGATGGAAACTTGGGCCAAGTCTCTTGATGCTTTGCTGGAAAGCAGAGGTGAGCGCTCAGTCGTTCGGTTTTAAACTGCTTGAGGCAGCTGGTCAAAGGACGCTTGCGAGACACCAACGCGTCACATGGGCCACGCTAAAGCAAAGCTGTCGTTCTGCTAACTTTGACCTGGAAAGCTGTTCTTTGAAATTGAGATATTTGTGGCCAACTGCCCATTCATGCTTGAAGTGTTGCTTTCGTGAAAATAATACGTGCAGAGAGGACCTTATCTTGTCTAGTATCCGTGTCCCTTGTCTAGAATGTGTCTGTGAAGTTTCAGCTCAAAATACCCCACAGATCATTTATTATATCATTTTGAAAATGGCCATTTTGAGTGTAAGCTAAAAACATGCTGTTTTTCGTGCATGTGTCTTTAAATGCAAATGAACTGCTGCTCCCTGCCCCCTTTTCCTTTACAGCTCGAACCTCAGATGCTCTGTGAAAAAACATCTGTTTGGTTTTGATTATAATGTCTATCGTGCTGAAAGCATGCGTTGTTTAAACTTGGGCTGCTCGATTATGGCAAAAATCATAATCATGATTATTTTGGTCAATATTGTAATCACAATTATTTAACACTATTATGACTGGGTCCAAAACTTTATATTAGTGAATAATTTAAAGATAGCAATATAACAGAAAAAAAGAAGGAATATATTTGTTGCTGCTTTAAGAGCCACATGTATCCAATAATACTGTTACACATGTATTTTTATTCTCAGCTGTTTATGATCATTTAAGACACAACTGACAAGGGTTTACATGAATAATCACCAAGTGCCTCATTATAAAATACATTTTTAACCGTTTAGGCGCGCACCTTAAGCTAAAAGATTACTTTACATGTCCATCAAGTTAACTTTACATCTTCCGTCTCTAATGCTGCCTTCATGTGATATGGGAAAGATGATGCTTTCCACTTGTTAAGTGGAAATTACCAGTGTGTCGTGTTCAGGTGCTTTTGTTGATGTAGTGAAGAGAAACATGGCGGACTCGCAATTTGTCCACACATGCTACTTTGGTAAAACAGACCAAATAAAATAACATGAGAAAATTGCCTCCTTCAGAACACTGTACCGCACAGCACCCTACTGGAGGCGAGCCACGACGAGCTAGCATCTTCTCTTAACGGTATTTTTAAAGACAACACTATGTTTAAATAGTGACGTTATTAAAATCCTTCATGCCCCAGCATTATGGGAGCTACAAACTAACCAACTAAACAGCAGAGAACTTTTAACATCATGCAATGCTTATCATTCAGTATAGTTTCGTTGCTGTCCGCCATGTTGAAAGGTCAAAGTTTATCCCATCTCGGCAACTCGGGTATCATAAAAAATTTCGAGCTTTCCAGTGGAAATTACAATGTGAGTAATTACGATAGCACATGAAGGCAGCATAAGTGCAGACAGAGAACAGCGGTTTTCTCCCATGCTTTTAAAAACACAACATCATTAAAACATTTTAAAAAAATCAAGCACGTCCAGTTTTATGAAAGTCACGTTACATGATTTTGTTGATTTGTATGTTGAATAATCGTTTCATCTTGATCGTTTGAAACTGAAATCGAAATTGAAACGGAATTTCGAATAATTGGACAGCCCTAGTTTAAACGTTTGAAGCCGAAAACGAAACTGAATTTCAATTAATTGCACAGCCCTAGTTTAAACTGATATAGGGTTTTCTGAACGCACACAACCAAAGCATGTTCACAGAAAGCGGCTGTCACACGGCATGTGAGTACTAAATGAAGTTCTCTTTTATGTCTTATTGCGCTTAAACTGTCAAATACTGTGGGATGGCTGTCCAGTAGGAAAGTCCATTGATCTTTGTTCTTTGGACCAAAGCCATTTCTTGCCTAAATGTGACCCTGGACCACAAAACCAGTCTTAAGTCGCCGGGGCTATATTTGTAGCAATAGCCAAAAATACATTGTATGGGTCAAAATTATAGATTTTTCTTTTATGCCAAAAATCATTAGGAAATTAAGTAAAGATCATGTTCCATGAAGATTTTTTGTAAAATTCCTACTGTAAACATATCAAAATGTAATTTTTGATTAGTAATATGCATTGTTAAGAACTTTAGACAACTTTAAAGGTGATTTTCTCAGTATTTTGATTTTTTTGCACCCTCAGATTCCAGATTTTCAAATAGTTGTATCTCGGCCAAATATTGTCCTATCCTAACAAACCATATATCAATAGAAAGCTTTCATATTATGTATACATCTCAGTTTTGTAAAATTTAACCTTATGACTGGTTTTGTGGTCCAGGGTCACTCACAAATGTGCTGATACTTCAAAGAATCCATGATGGTCCTTCATACAGTCATGATTTCCACTTCCTGCAACAGTAAAACACCCCCATAACAGGACTGATCCAAGTCCATGTTTGACAATGAAGATGGTGTTCTTCTGCGTATAAGCTTTGCTTTTTTTGTACCAGACACACCGCTGATCATTGGATCCAGAAAGTTCCAGTTTGGTCACATCGCTCCATAAAACATTCTTTCAGAACTCCACAGGCCTATGCAAATGAATTTTAGCATGTTCAGGTCCTTTATGTTCTTCATGGTCTAGATTGGCATTCGGCAAGATGCCCTAACATGAAGGCCATACCTGTCTTGTGTTCATCTTATACTCTGCACTGAAATGTTTTTCCTCCTTTCATCAGGTCATCTTGAAAGTCTTTGGCTGAACATTGCAGGCTGTTCTCAGTTGCTCTGATCAAACAATTTATGATATTGTGCTTTTTTTGTTCAACATCCGGAGGTTTTCAGATACAACGCATTTTAAAATAAGGAATAAGGCTGCCAGCTGTGTCTCTAGGAACTTTAATATCTTGGAAATCTTCATGAAGCCTTAGACTTTCTAATATAATAAAACTCTTTCTTCTCTATAGCTTTTGTGAAAGCTCTGTTGAATTTGGCATATTTGCTAGTCGACTTAAGCATATGCGTGGACTAAATGTATGTACGTGTTACAGCTCAAGCTAATTCTGTTTTCTAATAGAGTTTATAAAGGTTTAATTGTGTTTTAAGACAATTTTGTTCCCTACCATACAAATAAGCAACTTAAAACAGCAATGTTGAATAGGGGTTGAATAATTCTGATATAACTGTGTTACTAAAAATCCTAGAACTCAAATTACATTATATATTGACATTATCTCTTTTAATATGCCAGAAAATGGTTGTAGATGCAATTTTTATCAAATACAATTACAAAAAACTAGTATTTGTGAAGTATTGCAGTCTCTAGGGGTTGAATAATTTTGAGTGCAACTGTATTCAAATAGAAAACTATTTTGAATTGTAATAATATTTCACAATAGATGTTTTGTCCTTTTGATCAGATAAATGCAACTTTTGATCAGTAGTGTTGGTCGGCTTGGTGCGTGTTCGGTATAATTCTGTGGTTCAGTAATGAAACCCATCTATTACATCATTGAAACACCCTTGAAACTGCTTCCTCTTAACATTGAGGAACCACTTTCGTGTGTAGCTTCAGGCATGAGTTTCCGGAGAATTCCCAAACAACATTAAACGATATGAAGAAACTAGATAACGGTGTAATGAGCTTTTCCCCCAGAGTCTGAGAGCGCAGATGCGTAATTGCGCAGATTAAACCACCAAGATTTCACATTTTCAGAAGGAAATGTGAGTGGGACTTGTCTTTGAAAAGTTTGTTGCAAGATGCAAGGCTTTTGTTAGTGGCTGTCAAGGTCTATGCTTATATGATATGCTTAGAGTCTCTTAAAGGGATAGTTCACCAAGAAATGAAAATTCTGTCATTAATTAGTCACCCACATGTCCTTCGTTCGGCTTAAGAACACATTTTTGGATTTCATCAAAAATATTATAATTTGTGTTCTGAAGATGAACAAAGGTCTTACAGGTTTGGAACAACATAAGTGTGAGTAATTAATGACAGAATTTTCATTTTTGGCTGAGCTGTCCCTTTAAGTAAAAGGTTAATTGTCCACCAGGCGAAAATTCTTAGCTGGATTTCTTAGAAACGTAATAGTGAGTTTAGTGCTTACTGTATATGGTTAGCAATAATAATAGTTGCCTTAGAAAGCAGGACTGATAATTATTGGCGACCTCGAATGTTAAATGAAATACAGTACATGACAGACTTCTCTTAGAGTCCGTCTAAACAACACATAACAACTTCTAAGTCCAGCTTGTGCTGTGTAAACAGTGGACTAATAGCGGATATGGTTACGCTTGATACCTGATGTCATGGTTCCACTGATTTTCATTTTTTTTTTTTATTAATAGGATTTAATGATTAACAGCTTCTCGTCATTCCTGTCTGTCAAACAGCTGTTGAATGAAAACTGGTATTGAGCGGTTAGATGAAATCTTTTGGTATTTTTTATTTGTGTGCTGTCTTTTAATTGAAAGCAGTTCATCAGTGTGACAGACCTCATAAAATCCAATATCACTCTGATACACACAAGGCAAGGTTTACAGATACAGCTGAGACTGTTTGGACGGGGAATATAACATGGAGTGAGAAATTCAGTCTATTCTATGTCACTGTTGTTTTGGAAACTAAAACTAATGCAAATACATAATATACATAATAGATGCTTTCCTTGAATAGGGTGTTGTTTAATGGAAATAAAGACATAAATCAAATGTTCTTCAAAGAAAGAGAGGGAGACAAATCTAGTAATTTTCAAATTTTTAAAGTTTACAGTATCATCATTTTTAAATAATTTGTTGAATTTATATTTAGTTTATTGTAGGATTTATTTATTTATTTGTATTTTCTATTTTATTTACCAAAACAATAAAATAGCATATTAAATTGATATTACCACATGAACTTTCAACATTACATTTTTAAAGTCCTTTACTCACACAAATCTATTATGACTTTAGAGAACCTAAAGAAATATAGAACTTTTGAATTTTGTATAATAAATAAATATTACTTGTATATAAATAAATAATAAATATCTGTCATATGACTTCAGAAAAATAATAAAAAATATATTTATTATTTATTTATTTTTTATTTTTTGGAGATTAATAATCCTAGTGCGTATTATAAAATCTAAGTTAATATTACATTACAACATTTCCTAAAGCAGCATAGCAACATTTCTAAAAATTGTGACACCCAATAAGTAACATCCTTTGTACTTTTCCTACAGCGTGATGGGAAATAAATAATCTCATTCGATTTTTATTTTCAGTACAACAGTTGTAGTGTTCAACCATTTAACCCTTATAATATTGTAAGAACAATGATCAATCAAATGCTTTCTGAATTTTTGAAATGATTGAAAATATGTATATAAATAACTAGAAACTGACTTTTTTCAGCTTTACATTATTTTAAATGCTTTTTTAAAAAAATAAGCCAGTACCGTATTTTATTTATGTTTTCAAACTACATAATAAATTAAAGTTAAATATTTTTTTGTGCCATTTTTTTTTTATGCCAGCTTATGGAGGACCAAACCTGCAGACATTATGTATATATACATATACATATACATATATACATATTAAATATTTATATACAGATAAATAAATGTAATAATAGGAAAATAAATGAAAGAATAAATGATTTGATTTATAATAAAATGTAATCCTGAATTTGTTTTCGGTTACCTTTTTTATTATTGTTTAACATATATTTACTTATTCTTTCATTAATTAATTAATTTATGTGTTTATTTCTTTTTATGTTTATTTATTCCCACTTCTATTTACCAGTCAAAAGTTTTTGAACACTAAGATTTTTAATGTTTTTTTTTAAGGAGTCTCTTCTTCTCACCAAGCCTGCATTTATTTGATCCAAAGTACAGAAAAATAGTAAATACTTTTACTATATAAAGTAACTGCGTTCTATTTGAATATATTTTAAAATGTAATTTATTCCTGCGATTTCAAATCTGAATTTTCAGCATCATTACTCCAGTCTTCAGTGTCACATAATCCTTAAGAAATCATTCTAATATTCTGATTTTCCTCTCAAACACATTTATTATTATTATTATTATTATTACTACTACTATTATTTATTGAAAACAGTCGAGTAGAATTCTTACAGGTGTCTTTGATGAATAGAAAGTTCAGAAGAACAGCATTTATCTGAAATAGAAGTATTTGGTAACATTATAAATGTGTTTATCATCACTTTTGATCAATTTAAAGCATTCTTCCTAAATGAAAATATTTATTTCTATAATTTCTTAAAAAAAATAAAACATTTATACCGACTACAAGCTTTTGAATGATATAGTGTATAATGTTTCAAAATCTTTTTATTTCAGATAAATGCTGATCTTTGTATCATTCTATTTATCTAAGAATCTTGAAAACATTTACTAAACTGTTTTAAATATTGATAATAATAAAATGTTTCTTGAGCAGCAAATCAGAATATTAGTATGTTTTCTGAAGGAACATGTGACACTGAAGACTGGAGTAATGATGCTGAAAATTCAGCTTTGAAATCACAGGAATAAATTAGATTTTTAAACATATTACAATATAAAGCAGTTATTTTAAATAGTAAAAATATTTCACAATTTTGCTGTTTTTGCTGTACTTCAGATCAAATAAATGCAGGCTTGGTGAGCAGAAGAGACTTCTTCAAAAAAATGTAAAAACTTTTGACTGGTAGTGTATTTCCAGATTTATTAGCATTTATAGAGTCTTTTGTGAAGTGTGCTCTCGTGTGTTTTGATGTCTGGACTGGTTGAAATGTGGGAACGGCAGTATGTTGTAACTTCAGAGCCCTGCCCCCGTCCTACTTCTATTTTCTCACTTCAGAGTGTCGCAACCCGTAGTTTAAGGGTTTTGAGAAAATCTGAGGGAAGGAAGGTATGCGCTATGAGAGAAACTCTCATGATATCCTTTCCTGATTTTTGTGGTTTGCACGTTATGTGTGGGTGTATAGCAGAACATGCATGTGAGAGCGTCATCTGATTCTGAGCCTCCACCCCCCGTTTGTAAACAGAAATAGCTGTTTTTTTCCCCCTGAAGTTCACTGAAGTTCGTTCTCTTCTCACCTGTCCTTCAGTGGGAGTCACAGTGTTTGAAGCATTCCTGCGATCCGAGTTCAGTGAGGAGAACCTGCAGTTCTACACGGCCTGTGAGCAGTACAGACAGTCGTCCAACAAATTCAGCCTGCAGAGGCGGGCAAAAATGATCGCTGAGACTTACATCCAGCCTGGTGCTCCCAGAGAGGTAGATTTGGCCTCATTTGGCTGTTTGTTTTCTGCATTAAAAATAATGTCTCTAAAATGTCCAAGCTGCATTTTCTCATACAGTGCAAATAAATGAGGACTCAGGCTGCTGAACGTATGAATGTACCATAGTAATAGTCCGTCTGACAAACTTCATTAGTCAGTAATGCCACAGAAATGTCAAACTTTAGGCTTTAAATGTTGGTCCTTTCCTCACAAATCTAGCATATGATTCAAGAAGGCTTAAAGAAAATATCATATTATTGTATAAAGAAAAATAATAATAATAATAATAATAATAATAATAATAATAATTGTAAAGCAATTAAATAAGCAAAAAAAAAAAAAAAAGTAAAATAATTGGAGCTTGGTAGTCCCAGTGCTTTCCTTTGCAGAACTCTGTCAACTGACTTTAGAATATTTTAAGAAATATAGAACATTTTTGTATAATTAAAAAATTTGTATTTATTTATAGAAGACAAATATAGCACTTTTTTTCTACAATTAAAAAGAGCTTGATAATAGTAGTGCGTATTATAAAATCAACATAAATTTTTGTCCTATCCTCACACACATCTGTCATATGACTTCAGAAGACTTAAAGAAATATAGAGCATTTTTGTGGAAAAAATAAAATAAAAATAAAAATTTTAGAATACAAATAGTCTTTTTGGAGCTTGATACTCCCAGATTTTTATTTATTTATTTATTTTTTTTTTTTTTTGCTAAAACATTTTAGCACTTTTTGTATGATTGATAAATATATGTATATAGATATTATAATCTGTCATATGACTTCAGAAGACTGCAAGAAATATAAAACATTTTTGTGTAAAATAAATAAATAACAAAATAATAGAATTACAAAAAATGATTTTTTTAGTCATTTTTGGAGCTTGATGCTCCCAGATTATTTTCTTTTTTAGAAAAAAATGTAATAAAATAATAATATAAATATAATATAAATAATAATAAAGTAATAATAATAATAATAATGTATTTATTTATTTTAATTACTATTTTTCTTTTGTAAAATTTCAGTTCTTTCCTTATACAAATCTGTCACATGACTTAAAGAAATATAGAAAATTTTTGTGTAATTAATTTTTTTATAAATAATAGAATTTAAAAAGGTTTTTTGTACTTATTGCATAATAAAAATACATTTTATTATTTTTTTATTTTTTGAGAAATTTCAGTCCTTTCCTAAAAAAAAGTTTTTTGTCATTTTTCTGAGCTTGATATTTCCAGATCTTTATTTTAGAAAAATGTAGCATATTTTGTACAATAAAAATAATAATAATATAATTTTTTTATAAATATTTTTTTGCAATTTTGCATAATAAAAATACATTTTTATTTATTTCTGTTTTCATTTTTGTGAAATTTCAGTCCTTTCGAGAAAAAAAAATTGTCTTTTTTTTAGCTTGATACTTCCAGATCTTTTTTTATTTTAGAAAAATGTAGCATATTTTGTACAATAAAAAAAAAATATATATATATATATAATTTTTTTTATAAATAATTTTTTGCAATTTTGCATAATAAAAATACATTTTTATTTATTTCTGTTTTCATTTTTGTGAAATTTCAGTCCTTTAAAAAAAAAGTTGTCATTTTTTTGAGCTTGATACTTCCAGATCTTTTTTATTTTAGAAAAATGTAGCATATTTTGTACAATAAAATAATAATAGATATATTTTTATTTTTTTATTTCTCACTTTTGTACAATTTCAGTCCTATCCTCACACAAATCTGTCATATGACTTCAGAAGACTTAAAGAAATATAGAACATTTTTGTGTAATTAAAAAAAAAAATTGAAAAGTAAATTTTGTCATTTTTGGAGATTGATATTCCCAGATCTCATTTATTTATTTATTTATTTCAAAATGTTGGCACTTTTTGTATAATTAAAAATAAATTTTATTTATTTTAATTTTTGCAAAATTTCAGTCCTTTTCTGACAAATCTGTCAAGTGACTTCAGAAGACTTAAAGAAATATAGAACATTTATGAATATAGAAAAAACATAGAACAAAAAAATAATAGAATTACTAAAAAAGTAATTTTTGGAGACATTTTTTCAGACAAATTTTGGTACTTTTCTTTACACAAAACATGTCATATGACTTCAGTAGACTTGAATTAAAAAATGAATAGAATTTTACGGTTAAAAGCAAAGTAAATTCCTCACACAGATCTATCATATAACTTCAGAAGACCATTCAGAAGACCATTGTGTTTTATAAAAGCATATCATATTATTTGGTATATCCTTCATTATATCAATCTTGTGCAAATATTTGTGAACTATACATTTCTTTCCACCACTTTCAGGTAAACCTGGACAGCAAGACTCGAGAATTGACCCTAGAGCTCCTCAAAGGCCCCTCTCACACTTCCCTCTCGCACGCCCAAAGGCGCATCTATTGCCTTCTGGAAATGGACTGTTACCCCCGTTTCCTCCAGTCAGACATCTACCTCACTCTACTGAGGGATTCATATTAAAACACAAATGGACATCACGCCTGGACAGTGGCGACAGCAAACAAGTCTCTATGATGAAAAAAAAACATCTTAACTACTGAAGAACGTTTTGGTGAAATAAAAAGGGGATGACGCGAGCGTCTTGAACTTGAATGCATAGCATCTAAAGGGTCACATTTTAGAAGATTTGGGCTTTTCTCAGTTGCTAGATTGAAACACTATCGCTGGACTAAATGGCATGTTGACAGGCAACAAAGGAAAAACACGTCTGGCAAGAAAGGCCAGAGCACTCATCGGGGTCAAACCAGTCTTTGACTCCAACTGTATGCGTGGTTACGAAGACATAATAATGACTCATCCTACAATTTACTTTTCCATAAATAATTCCATAATATAGCTGAATAGATACTCAAGCTCTCACCAAGACAAAAATACAACAGACTGTTATTCAAATAAGCAATATGAACACAACTACTAAAAATAAAAGCTGAAAACTTCCTCGCAGGCTTGACAGGCGGCCAGTTTTGAGACATTTTAAACCTGACTTTATGATGCATATTAAAGCTGTACAAGAAAATATGACTATAGACACTGAAATCAAATGTCTATTACTTGTTTGAATCTAACTAATGTTAATAAAAAGGGTTTTGGTTGTTTTCAGGTAACTGTAGAATACAGTAAATGTCTCAATAACACTTTGTAGAGCGTATCGCTGGGAATTGTCACCAGTTGACAGGTTTAAAATGCAGACACCGAGCAGGAACCTGCTTGACACCAGCGCTACGTAAACACGTACATTTCCAAGGCTTCAGGCACTGTATTATTATTATGAAGAACATCTTAAAAAGAGCAGATCACAAAATCAACTTGAACATCTGAGGGAATATTTTTAAAATGTATATTCCAGATGAATGCACATATCGAAAAAATTTCGCTTGAGAATGAAGGCTTGTCTTGTGATGTGTGTTTCAGTGGCTGCTCATGTCGTCTGTTGTGAATGACACACTTTGACAGTACACTTAGATGTATTATTACTGTAGCCATGCTACTAAGAACCGCATGCCCTAATGTCCTTTCCAAGGGTTTAATCTGTTTGTTTGAGTCTAATATCAATGATTTCCTTAAGGGAATGATGTAATAATGTGATCAGTGTACAAGAATGAGCATCAGTTTGACTGGCGAAAAGTATTTATGTTGTTCGAGAGCAGCGATGTAAATGAAACAAACACAAAATATGTTTAGCCGTTTAATTTCAATGAGAAAGTCTATACTTTTGCATAGATCTGTTTAAAAAAAAACATTACAAAAGATATTATAAAAGCACAAGCCGTGGAATAAATAGCTGAAATGTTTATAAATAGGACTGATTACAAAAAAAAGTTACAAATAGGTCTTTTTTCACTTTTGTGGTTTAATAAAAATCCTAAAAATTATTTTTCTCCAGTTGTTATGCTCGCTTCTTTGCAAAGTCCATTAGTTTATTTATTTTCTTAAAGAGATAGTACACTTAAAAATAAAAATTACGACCGTCATCCTAGATCCTAGACTTTCTTCTTTCAGACAAATATAATCTGAGTTATAACAAAAAATGTCCTGCCTCTTCCAAGCTTTATAATGGCAGTGAATGGGTGTTGAGATTTTGGCCCCGTTTACACAAAGGGAAGACGCAGATATTTCCCTGCGGTTTGGCCTCTCATTTACACGAAAACCCCGTTTTTATCACAGAAAATGATTATTTTTAAAAACTCCGGCCAAAGTGGAGATTTCTGATAACGCCGCCGGTTATGTGTTGCCGTGTCAACTGGGAGAAACGGAGGCTTTTGAAAACGATGACATGATTTAGTCATGTGACGCATATTGTACCAATAGATATCTATGTTTACACCAGTAATTGTGCCTGTGCTATTCACTGTCACACTGCTGCTAAAGAAATTTACCTTGTACACTCTTCAAATTACAGTCCTAAAATGATGGCAAAAATTTTACTCACAGTTGCTGTCCTGCAAAACATGACCACAACTGCTTTTCAGATAAAATATGAGTGAGCGCGACATAGCCGCGTCAGTGAACGATGAGATATTTCCGTAAATGATCCCGGCAGAAGAATTGCGTGAAAACTTATTACCTCTGTATAATTTTGAAGGCTTTACGCATGCGCAGTAAGGCGAATTTGACATTTTCCTACGTTTCAGTGTGGACGAGAATCTTTTGGAAAACGCTTGGAAACGCTAGTGTGGACGGAGAGTTTTTTAAAATGAAAACTATTTTCAAATGTATCCGGATTAATGTAGACGTAGCCTTTGAAGCCCAATAAAGTGCATCCATCCATCATAAAATATTTTTCTTACAAAAATGCATCCGTTTGCCTCAGGTGGCCTTTATTAAGCTCCTGGAGCCGTGTGGAGCACTTTTTATGATGGATGGATGCACTTTATTGGTCTTGAAAATCTCAAGAGCCATTCACTGCCATTATAAAGTTTGGAACAGCCAGGATATTTTGTAATATAACTCTGAGTGTATTCGTGCGACAGAAGAAAGTCATATACACCTAGGATAGATTGAGGGTGTGTATTTTTCATTTTTGGGTGAACTATCCCTTTAATACGTCAGCGTTTTAGTGCCACGCTAAAAACAACAACAAAAAAGCTAAGATTACAAGAAAGTCGGAATGTTTCGAGAATAAAGTCAAAATTACAAGAATTAATTCGTAGCAATTACGAGATTAAAGTTATAATATTTCGAGAGTATATTCTAGCATTTTGTGCATGCAAATGGCACAGATCGAGAGCAGTGAGAGATATAACAATGTCTCAGCTTTCAAAATCTGTCAGTTTTATAGTGAAATACAAACAGTATGTCTCACAAAAATATGTTTTTCACACTCTTTAATGTGGCGTGACAGATCTCTGTATTTGTCTCAGTTTAAGTGGCATGTGAGTCAATCATTCCAATTACAATTCGTTTCATTAAACTAGGCTACACTGTTTTTTCATTCTTTCTGATGTTCCTATTCTTGCTACAAACTTGAAATAAAGAGGAAAAACACATTTATAATTTGTATTTCATGATAAAATTGACAGAATTTGAAAGCTGAGTGGTGTTATATTAAAAGCAGCAAAGCACAAAATGATTGTGATTACTGGGTGGCAGGAGTGCTGCAAATAATGAATGGAAGACGTTTAATATTATGTCCAATCATTTAATGAATTATGCTGTGAATAAAACAGCTTGTGAACACTTAACGTTATAAAACACATTATTGTAAGGCATATTGTTAGTATTTCACTATCAAACAGATTTTGAAAGCTGATACTTTGTTTTATATTACAAATAACAAATGCAATCGAACACATTCATGTGTGAGCTGAATAAAAAGTTGTTCCTGTTCAGACTGTTAATAAATCGTTTCTTGATATTAAGCTGTTTAAATGGACTCTTCCTCATAGCAGTAAGACGCAACAACATTTAAATAAATTCCGGTGGCTTGGCAACTTCTCCCAGTGCTCTCAATCCAGGCCTTTGCATGCGTAATATAAGTTGTACTCTCAAAATATTATAGCTTTAATTTCTACAATTTAAATTCTCATAGTATTCCGACTTTATTCTCGAAACATTCCGACTTTATTCTCAAAACGTTCCGACTTTATTCTCGAAACGTTCTGACTTTATTCTATTCTCAAAATGTTCCGACTTCATTCTCGAAACGTTCCGACTTTATTCTATTCTCGAAACGTTCCGACTTTATTCTATTCTCGAAACGTTACGACTTTATTCTATTCTCGAAACGTTACGACTTTATTCTATTCTCGAAACGTTACGACTTTATTCTCGAAACGTTCTGACTTTATTCTATTCGCGAAATGTTCCGACTTCATTCTCGAAATGTTCCGACTTTATTCTATTCTCGAAACATTACGACTTTATTCTCGAAACATTTTGACTTTATTCTCGAAATGTTCCGACTTTATTCTATTCTCGAAACGTTCCGACTTTATTCTATTCTCGAAACGTTACGACTTTATTCTCGAAACGTTCTGACTTTATTCTATTCGCGAAATGTTCCGACTTCATTCTCGAAACATTCCGACTTTATTCTATTCTCGAAACGTTCCGACTTTATTCCATTCTCGAAATGATCCGACTTCATTCTCGAAATGTTCCGACTTTATTCTCGAAACGTTCTGACTTTATTCTATTCTCAAAATGTTCCGACTTCATTCTCGAAACGTTCCGACTTTATTCTATTCTCGAAACGTTCCGACTTTATTCTATTCTCGAAACGTTCCGACTTTATTCTATTCTCGAAACATTCCGACTTTATTCTATTCTCGAAACGTTCCGACTTTATTCTATTCTCGAAACGTTACGACTTCATTCTCGAAATGTTCCGACTTTATTCTATTCTCGAAACATTACGACTTTATTCTCGAAACATTTTGACTTTATTCTCGAAATGTTCCGACTTTATTCTATTCTCGAAACGTTCCGACTTTATTCTATTCTCGAAACGTTACGACTTTATTCTATTCGCGAAATGTTCCGACTTCATTCTCGAAATGTTCCGACTTTATTCTCGAAACATTCCGACTTTATTCTATTCTCGAAACGTTCCGACTTTATTCCATTCTCGAAATGATCCGACTTCATTCTCGAAATGTTCCGACTTTATTCTCGAAATGTTCCGACTTTATTCCATTCTCGAAATGTTCCGACTTTATTCCATTCTCGAAACGTTCCGACTTTATTCTATTCTCGAAACATTACAACTTTATTTTATTCTTGAAACATTACGACTTTATTCTCGAAACATTTTGACTTTATTCTCGAAATGTTCCGACTTTATTCTATTCTCGAAACGTTCCGACTTTATTCTATTCTCGAAACATTGCTTTTATATTCTCGAAACATTCCGTCTTTATTCTATTTTCGAAACATTCCGACTTTATTCTCTAAACATTTTGACTTTATTCTTGAAATTTTCCGACTTTATTCTTAAAACGTTCCGACTTTTATTCTATTCTCGAAACGTTCCGACTTTATTCTATTCTCGAAACATTACGACTTTATTCTATTCTCGAAACATTCTGACTTTATTCTCGAAACATTTTGATTTTATTCTAAAAACATTGCGACTATATTCTCGAAACATTCCGACTTTATTCTCATTATTCTCTAAATATTACAACTTTAATTTCATAATCTTAGATTTTTATTTTTAATATGGCACTAAAATGTTGTCGTACTTTAACATCTTCCATCACCATGGCCGTGTGCTGCGGTACTCTTGTTTCTGTTTGACCCACTGCGCCGTACAACGGCTCTCCCCAACTGTCCAGGACCATCCGCCTCTTCCTCCACCCCTGTCGATCCCAGCCACTCCACTTTTTCTCCAGTCCTCTGCTCTGTTCTGTGACACTTTGGTCTGTAGCTCGTCTTTGTGGTCCAGACGTGTTATGGAGGTCTGCTCCTGTATATGTTCTTTCTTGGGGGCGACAAGTGTCGGAAGAGATACAACCTGGCCTTGAAGATGCGGGCTGGAAAAGAAGATGAAAAGCAATGAAAGATGGAAAGGAAGGAGCAGAACATTAAGCAGCAGAGATGATGATTTCAGGTGAATTAAGTACAAGGCTGAGAAGTAAAGAGGCAAGTGAAATCAAACTTGTATCAGAGCAAAAAGAAAGAAAATTATAAAAGTAGGAACATGCACATAATGTATTTCCTGTAACTAAGTAATAACTAGGCCCACACAGAACGTTTTCTGCACTGATTGTGAAGGAAAATATGCAAAATTCTGTAGTTTGGATATAATAAATGTGTTAAAACTAATCTGAGAGTACCTAACTCTCAGTTGCAGCTGAAAGCATTATCATATTCATGGCAGTAAACAAACAAAAAAAATATTCAAAAAATATTTAAAAAATAAAGAAAAAAGCTCAAGAAACAAAAACAGATTTAAAAGAGATCCTAAAGGGACAGTTCACCCAAAAATTAAAATTACCCCATGATTTACTCACCCTCAAGCCGTCCTAGGTGTATATGACTTTCTTCTTTCAGATGAATATAATCAGAGTTATATTAAAAAATGCCCTGGCTCTTACAAGCTTTATAATGGCAGTGAATGGGTGCTGAGATTTTGAAGTCCAACAAAGTGCATCCATTCGTGAACACTTGTACAACAGTTAGCAGAAGCTATCGTTTATGGTTTATAAAGTTTTAAATACAGATATTTTTGTGACAAACACATCGATTTGCTTCAGAAGGCCTTTTTTTAAACCCATGGAGCAATGTGAAATACTTTTTATGATGGATGGATGCATTTTATTGGACTTGATGATGATCTCAACACCCATTCACTGCCATTATAAAGCTTGGAAGAGCCAGGACATTTTTAAATATAACTCTGATTGTATTCATCTGAAAGAAGAAAGTCATATATACCTAGAATGGCTTGAGGGTGAGTAATTATGGGGTAATTGTATTTTTTGGGTGAACTAATCCCTTTAAAATGAAAATAATATATTTTAAAGGAATATACTTAAGTGCAACCTGAATGTAAGTGTTTTCCAGCATGTTAACTGCAATTATATGGAAATGCATTATAGTTTACATTTATTAAATTATATTTAATCTGAACATCGAGTGCATTTTTGATCCACTTAATTAGGACGCAAACAAATCTTTATATGTCAGATCAAATAAATCTTACTGTTCAAAAACTTATGACTGGTAGTGTACATTAAAAACATTAAATGCACTTTTTTTTTTTTTACAAAGCTTGGTCAGAGACCTTCAAGATTTCTGTCCTCCAAAAACATATGTTAACAAGCGAACTAATGGAGCAAATTTGCATTCTCTGTGTTAATGGTTTGCTCAAATCCTAACCCTCAGTATGAGCTGCAATAAAAGTGATACTTAGAGCGCAAACCTCATTAACAAACAAATTCAGCAGAAATCGGCGGTGCTTTCAGTGGAATTCTGTAGGCGTCGATTTTGTGGAGGCCTAGTCATTACCTCGCTTTAAGTCCCTTGTGTTTTCTTCAGCATTCACTTCCAATTCACATGTAAACAATACAACAAGCAGCACCAGGAGAAACTGACTCTCACAAAGGTTATGTGAGAAAAGCCCGACCTTTCTGAAGTGTGTTTGTGTTCCACTGCATCTGCGTTTGCCCCTGTGTCACACACTCTCTCACAAAGCTCTGCTTTCAGCCCTGAGGAAGCACACACGACAGCTACTAATGGTTTACTAATGCGCTTTCCTGTGGACCATCGTAACGCTTCACGTTGCGCCATTGGTAAATGGTTGATTGCGGTTCAAACGGTGCATTACCTGGAAGCTTCAAGGGGTTCTGCTCTTCCGCCAATAATTGCCCGAGGTCTCGGCTGTTGATATGGCGACTGTAGAGGTTGCTCCTGGCAACCAGACCCTGATGGCTACAGGATATGAGGAAATGGACAAACAACAGCGATAGAGGGACGGGACGGAGGGCCGGGGAGGCGGGAAGGAAGGGGAGTGAAATAAATGAAAAAACAGAAAGAAAATGAACAATAAAAAAATAAACGTGACAGAAAAAAGGAACAAATAAAAATGTAATTAAACATAACCTCGAACGCAAATTCAAAACCCAACATTGTATGATTGTGAAAACAGATTCTTGTGATAAAGGACACAGGCAATGATGGAAGATTTTTAATCTCAAAACAGATTAAAAACTAATATGTTGCAACTTAAAGGAGAAGTTCACTTTCAGAACAAAAATTTACAGATAATTTACTCATCCATTGTCATCCAAGATGTCTTTCTTCAGTCGTAAAGAAATTTTGTTTTTTTGAGGAAAAAATTTCAGGATTTCTCTCCATATAGTGGACTTCTATGAGTTTGAACTTCCAAAATGCAGTTTAAATGCAGCTTCAAAGGGCTTTATGTCGAGCCAGCAAAACGATCAGTCGTTGTCTAAAAAAACTGAAAAGTTATATACTTTTTAACCTCAAATGCTCATCTTGTCTAGCCCTGCCTGTACTCTGTGTATTCCAGTTCAACACAGTTAAGCCCCAGTCAGATTACACCATTTTAGCTCGATTTTGCCATGATCTGTTTGTCGTAGGGTGTCGTTGGTATTCGTATATGACAATGGGTGTCGGTATGCAAGATTCGATCGTTTCATCTCGTGTAGTGTGTCATAGTGCACAACATGTCTGCGATGCTTCACGACGTCAACACAACAAGACTAGCATGTTTAATTTTTTTCCATTGTACACGATAAGTTTCGTCACATCTATGACACTGGCCAATAGTAGCACAGAAACACCTTCTTACAAGCTTTCAAACAAGCCGAAACGAAAGAGAGGCGATGTGGAATTTTACAATGGAGGAAATGCTTGTGAAGCTATGTCAACAATACTCCTGCATTTATGATGGGGGACTACCGCGATAGAGTGAAAAAAGGTAAAATAAAAAAATATTTTACCTCAGTTCTCTTTGACAGTCCATACTGTCATCTTCAGCATACCGAACGACAGTCGCATCACAAATCCACGGCAAGAGTCAGATTTCATTTATCACGAGTAGAGCGAGTCGAGTTGACGTGTGAGGTGAGAAAGTCAAGAAGTTGGCAAAATATTTAGTTTCGAAACAAAATACAAAAGCACCTGCTTTGAAAATATTTTTTTTTTTTGACTGACTGACTGACTGACTGTTGTCGTTTATTAAAAAGGTGATTTTAGAAGTTCATTGGAAGAACAATGGTTTCTTATTTATTTGGTTCCACCGTGTTTACTGATTTTCAATATTTTTAATTAAAGTTCTTTTTTTTAATAATGTTTTTTATTTTTGTTTTGTTAAAGGGGTCATCGGATGCAAAACTCACTTTCACATTGTTTGAACATTAATGTGTGTTGGCAGTTTGTGTACACAACCACCCTACAATAATAAAAATCCATCCAGTGGTATTTTTTTAATCTTCAAAAGTAATATCCCCTTTTTAAAATCAGGTCATTCTCCGCTTATTGTCAGTGTGACGGCACACAGACAGAGGCCTCTCCCACGATAGTTAATTAACATGAGCGCCTTACCTTAGACCAGCCCTCACTGAGCTCAAACAGTCCGACTTGAGCGATTGAGGTGTTCTGTTGTTGGATGTAATAATGAACATAGCAGTAGTCATTTACTCCCGACATCTGAGCCACTGAAGACACAGAGGATAACGTTACTTTAGTTTTTAAAAAGGAAAGCGCCGATCCCGATCTACATATGGGTCTATGTTCGTGCAAATCATTCCTGATGCAGCTTCACCCACAGCAGAAGTGAGTATAAGGGGTTTTTATGCATCTTTGCAAACAGCCTTTCTTAATAATGTGCTTGTTGGCAAGTTTCGCTGCTAAACGCAGCTAAAGTAAACATTATGGCTCATAATCCCACATCAGAGAGGGGCGGGGCAAGCAGAGCTCATTTGCATTTTAAAGGTACCATGCAATAAAATGAGTTGATTTTTTGCAGAGCTGATTTTGACAAGGTAAAAGGGTGTTTTATTACACTACTATTGAGAATTTTTAACCAAAGTATATTATAGACTTTTCATAAGGACCCTAAAGAATCATATGAACTTGTGGAAAATGGGCATCCGATGACCCCTTTAAAACATTAATCATTCTATGTTTAACGTAAGTGAGTTTGTCGAACTGTTTTGTAGTTGTCCATTCAATCAATTCAAACAAATTGCCGTTAATTCGGCTGAAAGTAAAATGCGAACAGGCATTCCCAAGCTATTTAAAAGCTAAGAAAAGTGTGGAAAAGAGGAAAATCTCTAACGAACTACCTAGCGAACCCTTCCCACGGTGATACCGGTAATACCAGTGTTGTCACACGCCGATTAACGGGTGTAAAAAACTCCCATCTCATTTTCTGTGAACATGCAAAAAAAATCAAACGCCCTTCTTTACCAAAAAAAAAAAAAAAGGAAAAAAGGGATGTAAGACGATTTTAAAGTAAAAGGACAAAATGAGATGGGAGTTTTTCGACAAACCCTAACTGTCTTAAACTGTCTTTTTTAGAAAATGACCAAACGTTTCTCTAGATAAGATCGTTCTTCCTTGGCTGGGATTGGCATTTTCTGACATTAATTGTCATTAGTTACACTGTAACGAATTGCTGTAAAAATTACAGCAATATTTTACAGCAGCGGGTCGTTTTTCTTATAATACAGCATATTGCTGTAAACTGCAATGCATTCTGGGGTCATGTGGTGGTTTAATGCAAACATACAACATATTGCTGTATATTTCAAATCTAAAGAGGCAGGATTTTCTTCAACGGGCAAGTCACTTACCACAGTTGTTATTTCAGCTAAAACCAGCATCCCAGCATCAAAACTTACCTAACCAGCACATGCTGTTTTTTTTACAGGGTAATCCAGTCCAACTTCCTGTCTGGCCTGTTAGCAGCATATTACATATTAAATCTGGACTAACATTACCAGGATGAGACAGACAGAGCTTTGGAGTTCATTAAAGGTAAACATTCTAACAATCTGAGTACCTGCATTTTACATGTAGATATAATAGATGTTTCTCAACTCTAGAAGAGAGGCGTTTTTTAGGGAGAATGGTTTAGATGTCTCAAATACTGAACCTAATGTTAATAACATATTGTCTGCTTCCTGACTGTTTTGTAGGTATTTATTCTGAAAGAGGAACAAAGAAGTTGAAAGGAAAAGTGCCATCTAAAATGACAGGGCACAGAAGAAACCAGTTTAAGTGAATTTATATACAATTATATATATTTGTCTTGTCTAGCTCTGCGTGTACTCTGTGTATTCCAGTTCAAGACGGTTAGGGTATGTTGAAAAACTCCCATCTCATTTTTTTCCTCCAATTTCATAATCGTCCTAAATCGCTGCAGAAGTACCGACCGAAGTACCGAAGTTTTTACAAAGTGAACATGCAAAGAAGATCAAACGCCCTTTACCAAAAAAAAAAAAAGGTAAAACAGCAATGTAAGACGATTTTGAAGTTGGAGAAGAAAATAAGATGGGAGTTTTTCGATACCCTAACTGCCTTGAAACGAAATACACAGAGTTCACGCAGAGCTAGACAAGACGAGCATTTGAGGTTAAAAATTATATAAATTGTCAATTAGAAAATGACTGATCGTTTCACTAGATAAGACCATTCTTCCTCGGGCTGGGATCGTTTAAAGCCCTTTGAAGCTGCATTGAAACTGCATTTTGGAAGTTCAAACTCACAGGCCCCATAGAAGTCCTCCTCAAAAAACAATTTCTTTACGACTGAAGAAAGAAAGACATGAAAGACATCTTGGATGACAAGGGGGTGAGTAAATTACCTGTAAATGTTTGTTCTGGAAGTGAGTTTCTCCTTTAATGTCTGGTTTTCTTTCAGACATCAGAGTTGCAGTTAAATGCAATGGTTGATATTTCAAGTCTTAAAATATCAAAGGATGTGGCAACTTGATCTACAAGCGTTTCTCAGAAGCCATTTTGTACTTTAACCTTTTAACTGATAGAACTGGCATTTCAGTGGACGCATGTACTGTAATTCAGACAGGTTTCTAGAAGAGTTTAGTTCATCTTGTTAACTGCAGTGTAATGTCTGACTACCAGAAAGTATACAGATAACTCTTTGTGTTTAACATGATATCTATTATTTTATCATTGAAAGCCAAACAAACTTCTATTCTTGTTAAATGCCTTGCTTGGAAAGATTATTTATTTTTGTTATCTAACGGAATAACAATGCTATCAAAAGCATTTTTTAAAGTGTGGTTGTATCCAGATACCTTTCTGGAGAAACTGTTAGCAGGGTCAGAAATTAACCATTAAAATGTCCATTAATGGCGAATATTTGCTCCCTGGAATTAATTTCCAGGGGCATTTCTAACATTTGTGAGGGAAATTTTTATAATTACCTTCTTACTATAAAAACCATATGTTGTCTTTAATGTCAAATACTTAAATTTACCCAATTACTTTAATCAATATTTTAAACTGTTGTTAGTACCAATAGACTGCTTAAAATTCTATCTAACTTCTGCATGAAAAATCAGGAGCTCATACAGTTGAGGTCAAAAGTTTACACCCCCTTTCAAAATCTACAAAATGTTAATTATTTTGACCAAAATAAGAGCAATCATACAAAATGTGCATACAAGATATTTCACATAGAAGATGTTTACATATAGTCCACAAGAAAAAATAATTGTATTTATAAAAGTTTATATACACTTGATTCTTAATACTACACACAGCTGTGTTTTTTTTTTTTTTTTTTTTTTTTTTTTTTTTTTTTGTAGGACCTGAAGGATTTTTCTGAAGAACAGCAGACAGGAATCAAGCATATGTAAACTTTCGATCGGGTCATTTTTATAAATTCAACTATTATTTTTTCTTGTGTACTATATGTAAACATCTTTTATGTGAAATATATTCAGGTCAGTATTAAACAAACAATAACATGCATTTTGTATGATCCCTCTTATTTTGGTAAAATAATTAACATTTTGCCAATTCTGAAAGAGGGATGTAAACTTTTGACCTCAACTGTAGGGCTGCAATATTACGACAAAAACCATTATTGTAGATTATTGCTCTTTGTACTGTAATAATGATCATTAACATCGATATAGAAAACCATATAAAGGTTTTTGTTTCATTTTGGGCACGTCACATTCTGGCTTCACAGACCAACATGTTGATCCGTCTAGTCTAGCCCAAGTTATGCAAAAACACCCGTTATAATCACTGAAGCGATGAAATTAATCTATTATTTACATCTTATCTGCACTGTGTTGTTTATGATGAAGGAATTCACAAATGTGTGCACTCGGCAACAGCTCCGGCGTTTTCAGCGCTGACTAATCTAAGTGCCTCTGATTGGCCAATGTGTTTCTAAGTTCAACAGAAACACGTTTGGTTAAAAGGCTCAGCGCTGCACAAAACAGCATGTAAAAACAATCTGATGAAGTAAGCGAATCTAAATGTAATTCCACGAATTGACACTTTTTTATTAATTTTCACATTTAATTTTAAACGTAACAGTCGTAATACATTGTTTAATTGTGCACGGGCATTTTTTGCCTCCTTGTCTTGAATTTATGGTGTTTTGCCACAAGCTTTCATTAATTTCTGACCCTGACTGCGAGTGTTCATTTCATTATCACAATTTTGTGCATGTCTCATATGACGTCATTTAGTTTTCATATACGTGACCCTGGACCATAAAACCAGTCTTAAGTAGCAATAGCCAAAAATATATTGTATGGGTCAAAATGATAGATTTTTATATATGCCAAAAATCATTAGGATATTAAATAAAGATCATGTTCCATGAAGATATTTTGTAAATTTCCTACCATAAATACATTAAAACTTAATTTTTGATTAGTCATATGCATTGCTAAGAACTTTTTTATTTTATTTGGACAACTTCAAAGGTGATTTTCTCAATATTTCTCAATATGATTTTTTTTGCAACTTCAGATTCTAGACTTTCAAATTGTTGTATCTCGGCCAAACATAGTTATATCCTAACACATATCATAAATCAATTGAAAGCTTATTTATTTAGCTCTCAGATGATGTATACATCTCAATTTCAAAATATGTACCCTTATTGACTGGTTTTGTGGTCCAGGGTCACATAAATATTACAGATCACAAATTTGGGGTCAGCAAGATTTATATATATATATATATATATATATATATATATATATATATATATATATATATATATTCAGCAAGGAAACATTATATTAATCAAAAGTGGAAGTAAACTTATGTTACAAAAAGCAGATATTATAAACTGTAATAATATTTCACAATAAAACCGCTTTTACAGCATTTTATGACTTTTGTGAGCATAACAGGTTCTATAAAAAAAAAAGTAAAAATCTTACCAACCGCAAACTTTTGCACACCCAAAAATTAAAATAAAAAAATTGTCATTAATTACTCAAGTCGTTCCAAACCCATAAAACCTTTGTTCATCTTCAGAACACAAATTAAGATATTTTTAATGAAATCCGAGAGCTCTCTGACCCTGCATAGACAGCAACACAACTGACACGTTTAAGGTCCAGAAAGGTAGTAAGGAAAATCAATACTATAGTCAGTCCATGAAGACTGACATGGAAAAGCAGAAATTGTTGAAAAAAATCATTATTTATGTTTTCTTTGCACACAAAAAGTATTCTCATAGCTTTATAAAATTACAGTTGAACCACTGATGTCAAATGGACCAATTAATTAATGTCCTTACTACCTTTTTAGGCCTTGAACGTGTCAGTTGCATTGCTGTCTATGGAGGGTCAGAAAGCTCTTGGATTACATCACAATTATCTTAATTTGCATTCTGAAGATGAATGAAGGTCTTACGGGTTTGGAACAACATGAGGGT
Organism: Garra rufa; assembly: GCF_049309525.1. Classification (NCBI taxonomy): domain Eukaryota; kingdom Metazoa; phylum Chordata; class Actinopteri; order Cypriniformes; family Cyprinidae; genus Garra; species Garra rufa. Next base: position 8,882,185 of record NC_133377.1, read on the forward strand.
GAGTAATTAATGACAGAATTTTAACTTTTGGGTGAACTATCCCTTTAAACAAAACTGAAACCAAGGTCCTGAGTAGATCCTGACCATCAAGTCTAGAATCTACAACATAGCATCTCATAATCTGTAAAACAGTAATTAATTCATTGACAAGTCAAGTAATTAAATAATACCACCTATTTTTATTTTATTTTTTTTAATCGGCAACTTTTATTACTTGCTGCTCAGGACAGAGGATGTTTGACAGTTGAGGGTTAACACTATAGTAAATTGATTTGTAAAAACTCTATTCTATTATCTAAAACACTCCTTACTGGAAAGGGTACGGAAAAGATCAAAAGAGATTCCGATTTAATTACAAATGTGTATTATCAAATCATTTTACAGGCAATCATATCGTTCATACACTCACAAGGCAGAAAGGAAAATCGTACAAGTTTTAGATCAGTCAAACGATGAAAAATTCCGTCATGGCGTAATCGTCAAGCTCTTTTCCACACGTAGGCTGTTATTTTATCTGTGAATCTAAATAGAATTCTGCAGAATCTTCACACCGTTCTTTTGAAGATTCTTTAAAACTCTCCCTTTGAGTTCCACAGAAGAAATAACAAACGTGTGAGTAAAAAATGACATCAGTTTTCATGTTTGGATGAACTGTCTTTTCAAAACAATAGTTCACCCAAAAATAAGGCCATTTAAGATGTAGATGTTTCTTCATCAGAACAGATTTGGAGAAATTTAACACTACATCACTTGCTCACCAATGGATCCTCTGCAGTGAATGGGTGCCGTCATAATGAGAGTCCACACAGCTGATAAAAGCATGAATATTATGAAATAGCATGGAGATAGGGCTCCTCTATTACAGATGAGGTCAAATGTTTACACCCCCTTTTAGAATCTGCAAAATGTTAATTAATTTACCAAAATAAGAGGAATCATACAAAATGCATGTTATTGTCTATTTAGTACTGACCTGAATACGATATTTCACATGTTTACATATAGTCCACAAGAGAAAATAATAGTTGAATTTATAAAAATTACCCTGTTTAAAAGTTGATTCGTAATATTATGTTGTTACCTGAATGATCCACAGCCGTGTTTTTTGTTTAGTTACAGTTGTTCATGAGTCATGAGAACTGTCTGTTGTTCTTTAGAAAAACCCTTCAGGTCCCACAAATTTGGTTTTTCAGCATTTTTGTGCATTTGAACCCTTTCCAACAATGACTGTATGATTTTGAGATCCATCTTTTCACACTGAGGACAACTGAGGGACTCATATACAACTATTACAGAAGATTCAAACACTCACTGATGATCCAGAAGGAAAAACCAAGCATTAAATTTGAAGATCTGGGTATATTTAACTTATTTTGTCTTCTGGAAAACATGTAACTAACTTCTATAGCTTCTAAAGGGCAGTACTAAATTAAAAAAATATGATATTTAGGCAAAATAAGAAAAATGTGCACATCTCCATTCTGTTCAAAAGTTTTCACCCCTGGCTCTTAATGCATAGTTTTTCCTTCTGAAGCGTCATTGAGCATTTGAACCTTCTGTAATAGTGGCATATGAGTCTCTCAGTTGTCCTCAGTGTGAAAAGATGGATCTCAAAATAATACAGTCAATGTTGGAAAGGGTTCAAATACACAAAAATGCTGAAAAACCAAAGAATCTGTGGAGCCTGAAGAATCTTTCTGAAGAACAGCGGACAGTTTAACTGTTCAAGACAAACAAGTGACTCATGAACAACTACAACTAAACAAAAAAACAAAAAAAACACAGCTGTGGATCATTCAGGTAACAACACAGTATTAAGAATCAAGTGTATGTAAACTCTTGAACAGGGTCATTTTTATAAATTCAATTATTATTTTCTCTTGTGGACTGTATGTAAACATCTTTTATGTGAAATAATCTTATTCAGGTCAGTACTAAATAAAAATAACATGCATTGTGTATGATCCCTCTTGTTTTGGTAAAATAATTACCATTTTGCCGATTCTGAAAGCGAGATTTTTCTCAACTGTAGCTACTGTTACAGAGGATCAATTGGTGAGCAAGTGATGTAATGCTACATTTTTCCAAATCTGCTCCCATGAAGAAACAAACTCATCTACATCTTGAATAGCCTGAGGCTGAGTACATTTTCAGGAAATTTTCATTTCTGGGTGAACCATTTCTTAAATTAGAACTAGCTAAGAAGTTTAAGACAAAGACGTTAAAGACTGAGGGTCAATGAAAGCTGAGCCTAGATCTATTTAGAGAGCTAGCGTAAGAGAATGAGAAAAAGGTGGTTAAAAGGAAACAAAAGTTAAAACTCATCAAATAAGGTGAGGGGTTTGACAACAAAATGAGCGTGTCGGAATTGGGGAAGTCGATGCATAAAACGAGCATGTCATAATCGGAGATGAAAGAAGGAGAAGAAGAAAGAGAGAGGAGAAGAGAGGAGAGGAGAGGAGGAGAAATGTTTAGCGATTCTCCAAAAGAAAGTGGTCAAGGCCGCTTATGTGTTAGAAGAATAAACAGACCGCGTATCTGACCTTTACGCAGTACACAGTGATACACTAATGATGCACTAACGAGCTGAATTCACATTCCTGCCGCCAAGTCGACCGTGCACTCATCTAACACAGGAAGTGGCTCATAGTGAACATGAACGATCTTAGTGTCTCTTCGCTTTCATTACCACAGAGCGAATGCTCTCGGCCGGCAAAATAAGCCCCAGATGGAAAAAGCGAAGAGGATGCAATGTAAATATTTGCAAGCAAAGTGCTGGATTTAGACTGGAGTATGTCGTAACTGGCTGTGAGGTGTGGTTGAGATGTACCTGGTGCGTTTTGCCCTGCAGCTGTCGTTGAGCTGGGAGGAGGGGGTCTGACCCTGCTGGAGCCCGGGGGCAGCGGCGGGGCGGAGCGGGGCCCGGCTGGGGGAGGATCCCACACTGAGCGAACGGGACTGCGGAGATGACGGAAGCAGAGGGGGAGAGTGGGGGGGACCCGCGGGGCGAACGAACGGCCAGGGGAGAGCCCTCTGCTCCTCCCGCACCACTGCAGAAGAGAGGAAGTGGAATCATAAAGATTTATGAATTATAATTCCTCTTACTGTATCCTTAACAGCTCCATTTGTTCTTTTAGTACTTTTAAGGAATTTATATAAGAAAAAGTGAAATGCGGTTCTATTGCTTATGAATTAGTGACTTATTAGAGTCGTTTGTTCAGAAGTCAGACTACACTGTTTGTGCTGTATGTTTTTGAATCTCTAAAAAAGAATTTGTTCAGAAATCAGAACTGATTGTGTAGTGTGCTTTTATCCCCGTTCAGACTGTCAACACAAATCCGATTTGTATGCAAATCCGATCGAAATCCGATCATATTTAGGTAGTCTGAACAGCAACAAACCACATGAAATCGGATTCCTGGAAATGGTCACATAGGATTTGGCAAAGCTTTTTCACGTTGCCACGTAAAACGTAAACACGTCAGACATTTTTGTGGAAAACATCATAAACGTCTTTGCAGAAACAAGCTTGTGTTGTTGCGAACTGCAAGTCAAGCGGAAAAAAAACCAATATACAACTAGTATATGCTCCTCTGGGTTTGGAAACCAGCGGAGACGGTAGCACAGAATAAAGTTGCACATTCCAGCTTCCTGCCGCTGCTTTAGAAGACGAATATAATCCAGCGTGACAGCAACGTTGTCATATCACAAGACAACATCTATTTTGCAAACTGTATCGCTGTTGTTGTCGATTTTAGCGTTGACATTACAACGCAACGGCATTGCCATAGAAACCATAGAAATCTGATTTGCCGATAATGCTTATGGACACACAAATCGGATTTGAACAATTGCGATAGCACTGATTCCGATTCTATCCAGATATGGACAAAATTGGATTTGGACTGACAGTCTGAACGAGGCTTTTGATTGGTTAAATGTACCTGGTTCATAAAAGTCATTCATTCAGGAATCAGACTACACGAGTAATGTTGTTTTATGTTCATGTTTTTAACTCACTAAAAAGAATTGATTCCAATCATTTTTAGACAGACTACTCCAATATCCTTTTTAATTACTAAAAAGAACTGACTCATAAGAGTCATTGGTTCAGGAATCAGACTACACTTGTTAAACTGTATGTTTTTTATTCATAACTGGTTCATAAAAGTCATCAGTTCAGGAATCAGACTACAGTAGTTATGTTGTATGTTTTTAATTCTGTTTTTAAATCAGACTAAACCAATGGTCTTATATGTTTTTGAATCACTTAAAAAAACTGACTCATAAGAATCATTCGTTCAGGAATCTGATTATACTTATTTACTTTTTTGCATTTAGGTTTGTTTTTAACTCACTAAAAAGAATCGATTCCTTAGAATCATTTTTAGACAATCAGACTACACCAATGGTCTTATATGTTTTTGAATCACTTAAAAAAACTGACTCATAAGAGTCATTCGTTTAGGAATCTGATTATACTCATTTACTTTTTTGCATTTAGGTTTGTTTTTAACTCACTAAAAAGAATCGATTCCTTAGAATCATTTTTAGACAATCAGACTACACCAATGGTCTTATATGTTTTTGAATCACTTAAAAAACTGACTCACAAGAATCATTCGTTCAGGAATCTGATTATACTTATTTACTTTTTTGCATTTAGGTTTGTTTTTAACTCACTAAAAAGAATCGATTCCTTAGAATCATTTTTAGACAATCAGACTACACCAATGGTCTTATATGTTTTTGAATCACTTAAAAAACTGACTCACAAGAATCATTCGTTCAGGAATCTGATTATACTTATTTACTTTTTTGCATTTAGGTTTGTTTTTAACTCACTAAAAAGAATCGATTCCTTAGAATCATTTTTAGACAATCAGACTACACCAATGGTCTTATATGTTTTTGAATCACTTAAAAAACTGACTCACAAGAATCATTCGTTCAGGAATCTGATTATACTTATTTACTTTTTTGCATTTAGGTTTGTTTTTAACTCACTAAAAAGAATCGATTCCTTAGAATCATTTTTAGACAATCAGACTACACCAATGGTCTTATATGTTTTTGAATCACTTAAAAAACTGACTCACAAGAATCATTCGTTCAGGAATCTGATTATACTTATTTACTTTTTTGCATTTAGGTTTGTTTTTAACTCACTAAAAAGAATCGATTCCTTAGAATCATTTTTAGACAATCAGACTACACCAATGGTCTTATATGTTTTTGAATCACTTAAAAAACTGACTCACAAGAATCATTCGTTCAGGAATCTGATTATACTTATTTACTTTTTTGCATTCAGGTTTGTTTTTAACTCACTAAAAAGAATTGATTCCTTAGAATCATTTTTAGACAATCAGACTACACCAATGGTCCTATATGTTTTTGAATCACTAAAGAGAACTGACTCATAAGAGTCGTTCGTTCAGGAATCTGATTACAAGAGTTTACTTTTTTGTTTTTATGTTTATGTTTTTAACTCACTAAAAAGAATCGATTCCTTAGAATCATTTTTAGACAATCAGACTACACCAATGGTCCTATATGCTTTGGAATCTCTAAAAAGAACTGACTCATAAAACTGGCTCTGAATAAGAAAACTTTTTTGTTCGACCTTGAGACCTACGCACTTGGCATCTGGACTGATACATGGATTTGGATACTCACAGTCCCTTAATTACAACCCTAATATGCCTAAACTATGAATGAGAGTACTTGCTCCTTGCGAAATGCCTGTGATCACTGAAATAGCTCTTTCCTAAGAACTCTGAAGTAACTGATGGACCAAATCAAGACATTTAATGAATAATGGGAGGCCTGTTTCCAGCTAAAACTATTTATTTCAGCGGCTGGATGATGTCAGTACTCAGCTAGTTGGTGTAAATGTCAGCTACCAGGATCTGTATTGTCCCAGACGGTTAAAAATACGACACGGAGCCTATGAGTAACCCACCTTCTCTTTCCATTAGAGAATACGGTTTGATCTCTCCCTCTGGCTTTTTTGGGAGAACTTTTCTCAATTGGACCGCTGTAAATAAAAATAAATAAATAAAGAGCACTGTGGTCAGAAAGAGCCAACAGAAACAACCGGTAGAGATTAAGAGTTCAGCAAGCAGTTAAATAGCACACAATGCACTCTTCATAGATATTCATATCCATAAATATCCATGGGCATAATGCATATATCGATTATCATTCCACTGCACTTTGGGGAAAACATATAGCACTTATCTATAATTGGATTTTAAGGGGGAACAGCAAGGGAGTGGAGTTTGTAAGCGAGTTGTCGGACTGATTTATGTGGACAAAGGTTATGAGTGCAAAAGGAAGAGTCTATAGTGAGTAGACTCTTTCCTAAACCATAAGTATTTTATAAGGGAGTGATAAGTGGGTGATGGCAGGTTAGGGAAGGGAAACAGTAGATATTCAATGTCCTTACAAAAATCTGTACATCCCCTGATCCGTCGAAGGGGAAGGAGGTGTTCCTGGGTGGATTTCATGAGACAAAAGCACTTGAACAATGAATGATTTGAGCTGTTTGAATGTTAAACGCAGTCTAGGGCAACTACCAACAATAAACAGCCCAGATCTGGGTTCAGTGAGTCATTTATACACATAAGTAAATGCATTGGAAATGTTTTTATCAGACATGCCATTTTATAAATATAGATCAGGAAGTACACTCGATTTAAATATAGAAGCACTAAAAATATTAAACAACAAAAGTATTTCAAAAAACAGCTGTGAGGATTGTGTACAAGCACAACAAAGACATACTTTTCTTTCATTAATTGTGAAATGTTTCCAAGGCAGCAAACGAATATTGTTAAGGTTTTAAAGAAACAGTTACTCACTAGTTGCTGATAACTATATATGGAACATGACATACAAGTCTAATTATAAGAACGATAGTCTAACTCTGAGTTACGGAAGTGAATTTAGTGATCCTTATCAGTTGTCGGAAAAAAAAAATGTTTTTATGTCTAACAAAAGCCATCAAGATGAAAGGGAAACTAATAATAACTACGCTATGACATTTTTGTGACAGTTGTAGTTTTACACAGAGACAGGGAATAAACTAAATAATCCCACTGTCATATGATTTAAATAAATTATTTTTTTTTTTAATTGCTTTTTTGTATTATTATTATTATTACCCCCAGGGCATCCAAGATGTAGGTGACTGTGTTTCTTCAGAACACAAACGAAGATTTTTAACTCAAACCGTTGCAGTCTGTCAGTCATATAATGGCAGTGGATGGGCACCAAACCTTTAAAAGTAAAAAAAAACATGCACAGACAAATCCAAATTACACCCTGCGGCTCGTGACGATACATTGATGTCCTAAGACATGAAACGATCGGTTTTTATGAGAAACTGAACAGTATTTTTTATTATCATTATTTACCTTTGATACACAGCTATGTCCATCTGTCTGAGCGCGAGCTTAGCATCCGGCGCGTTACATGTGTACGCGCTCTGGCATAGTATACACAAATGGCGGAAGCGATCTGTCGCATGTATATGACACTCATTGTTTACACAGTGCACAGAGATTGTGGGTATAGCGGCTATTCAAAATGGTAATTACTTGCGCTTATCCTGATTGTTCAAACCGATTTAAAGCTAAAAGATTACATTTGCTTGCATAAACTCATCCGGGACTTTTCACTGATTTCCCCTTACGGTGTTTGCGTATACTACACCAGAGCGTGTACACAGGTAACGCACTGGTTGCTGAGTGCGTGCTCAGGACAGATGGACGTGGCTGTGTATCAAAGGTAAAAAAATGATATAAATACTGTTCAGTTTCTCACAAAAACCAATCAATTCATGTCTTAGGACATCAATGTATTGTCAAGAGCCGCAGGGTGTAATTTGGATTTGTCTGTGCATGTTTTTTTTGTTTTTTTTTTTACTTTCAAAGGCGTGGTGCCAATTCACTGCCATTATGTGACTAACAGACCGCAACGGTTTGAGTTAAAAATCTTTGTTGTGTTCTCCTGAAGAAACAGTCACCTACATCTTGGATGACCTGGGGTAAGCAGATAAACATCAAATTTTCACATTAATCACGATTAAACGCATCCAAAATAAAGGTTTTTGTTTATATAATATATGAGTGTTGTACTGTTTATATTTATTATGTGTATAAATAAAGACACAAACATACAACATATATTTAGATTTATATTCATATAATTGACATTGTATGTAAATATATTAAAAATATAAACAAAATATATTTTTCTTAAATATATACATGCATGTGCATTTACATATACATAATAAATATAAACTGCAAAAAATGCTTTTCTTACTTAGATTTTTTCTCTTGTTTCCAGCCAAAATATCAAAAAATTCTTAAATCAAGAAGGATTTTCTAGATGAGTAAAAATAATGAAAACATGTCAAAATTAAGTGTGTTTTTGCTTGAAAAAAGCTAAATAATCTGCCAATGGGGTAAGAAAAATAATTGTGTTTCCTGTTTGAAATAAGATTTTTTTTTTTTTTTTGCTTATCTCATTGGCAGATTATTTTGCTTGTTCTAACCAAAAATCCACTTAATTTTTTTGTTTTTTCTGGAAACAAGAAAATTATTTTTACTCGTCTAGAAAATCCTTCTTAATTTAAGAATTTTTAGATATTTTGGCTAGAAACAAGACTAAAAATCTAAGTAAAAAAAAGCATTTTTTACAGTGTACACAACACACACACACATATATTATATAAAAAAATATATATTTTGGATGCGATTAATCAATTTAAAAAAATTGACCCTTATGACTGGTTTTGTGGTCCAGGGTAACATCTGAGATTTTATTTCAGTTCTAGATTCAGTTATTTTTGTACTTCAAAATTGCTTCTAAATGTATTTCAACTTTTATTTTTAAGTTTTTCCTCTAATATTTTTTTTTATTTTCAGACTTATTTCAATGAATGAAAATGATTTTCAATAGTTTTTTGGTTAACAATAACAGCAAAGATTAAAATAATTTTAGTGCTAAATTCTAAATTCATTTTTGTACTTCAAAAGGCCATTTTTTATTATTTAGGTTTTTTTGCACCCTTAGATTTCAGATTTTCAAATATCTATATCTTTCCCAAACATGGTCCTATCCTAACAAACCATACATCAATGGAAAGCTTATTTATTTGAAAATTAAAAAAAAAAAAAAAAAACTATGACTGGTTTTGTGGTCCAGGGTCACATTTTTAGTTTAAATTCTAAATTCAGTCATTTTTGTATTTCTTTTGTACTTTTTTTACTTTGACTTTTAGGTTTTTCCTCTAACATTTATATTTTATTTTCAGATTTATTTCAATTATTGAAGATGCAAAATACATTATTTTATTTTGCATGTCCAAAAGAAATATTTCTGGCCAGTATTTCCTTGTTACTGCCCGATAGTAGCTTGAGCGGACTCTGTACGGTGTAAGTAGCTCGAGCTGAATTACTAGCAGAAATTTGAGGAAGAAAAGAAGAATAAAAAGCGGAGGAATCTCATTACAGTGCTGCAGTGCACGTACTATAATGAGGCGAAAGGGAGGTTGTTGTCCTGAGAGAACACTGAACACTGGCACAGATCCAGAACAACATTCCAAACCCACAGAAGAACATTGATGCAGTCAGGCATTACCTGATCGACTGTGGAAGAATCCACTGAACACCACAAAGTTATTCACCTGAGAGGAACAAGTGTGACAAGTCAAGAAATTAAGGCATTATAACATCATAACAATCAAGTTTTGCAATGGTCATATACACACCTAATTATTCATGGAAAGGACCATTGTATTGTGTGCAAATAAACACGCTCACACGTCATGCACATATTACATCTTAGTATGGTATCTGATGAAATCATTTCATCAAGTAGTGTAATCTAGTTTGTTTTAAATACAAACCGGGTTACAGTTTGGATTTCTGAGAAGCGTAACATCGTGTCCTCCTAACCTGGTTGTGACGCAATTAGCTGTAAAGGAAGAAACTCCCACTGCACATAATACCAAACGTGCTTAGATTGGCTGTGATCATGCATTTCATTTAAAGGTGGGTCATACCTGAGGCACACTGATCTTGAGATCACAGTGCTTTTCTAAAAATGACAGGAATTTAGGAGAAGGTCTATCGTACGCCATCTGTTCAGGCTCCACCCGCTTGTGCTGTTCAATTAAGAGAGTATGATCAGGACAGGAAAACATGAGTCACGGTTACAAACAGGACTGTTTACTTAGTAGCAAATACAAATGGGTCACTACACTAACTTTTGAGATAATAAGAAAAAGTGGTTCACCCAATGGTGAAAATTCTGTCATTGTTTACTTTTGTGTTTTTCTGGAAACCACAAAGATAGGTATTTGGAAAAAGGTTCCTGCTGCTCTTTTCCAAACTAGCTTCAAAAACTCCAAAAAACTGCACTGGAGCAGTCCATATGGCTAATGCGCTATATTCTGTGTGTATGGCAGCTTCGTCAGAGAAACAAAATGTTAAATTCATTAAAAAATGTATTTAATGGAAATCTAAATAAAAGGCAAGTATTTTAACAAAAATCCTACCCTTCACCATAGCGCTTGAATTTTATTTGCACTTTTGTACTTTTGTTTGAAACACATAAACGAATGCAATCAAGACAATGATTATTAATCAAGTTTTCTTAGGCCCTATGAATTACGTAGGTTTTTTCTTTCTTAAATTTAGCTTTATTTTTACTCAATTCTGTTTTTTCCATCATTTTTTGGGAATTTTTATGATTTCATAATCAAAAGCATCTCCAATGAATTGATTTTATTAAATAAATAATTTATTATTATTATTATTTTTATTATTCAGATATACTTTGTTTCCAAAATTGTTTAAATATGTAGGGCCCTATGAAATCTGGTTTATTTTTTTCCCCAAATTCAGTTTTATTTATTTTTACATTTTGTTTTTTTCTGTTTTTAATTTAGAAATCCTGTTTAAATATTTAAATATAATCTCTAATTCATTGATTTGATTTAAATATATATATATATTTTTTTTTTTTTATCAAATCTTTTTTAATAAAAAATATTCATTTATTTTTTTTCTTCAGAAATACTGTGTTTCCAAAATTGTTTGCATATGTAGGGCCCTATAAAATCCGTTTTATTTTTTCTCAAATTCAATTTTTTTTTATTTTCTGGAATCTAATTTTTCTGTTTAAATATTTCTAGACCCAGTTTTAATGGTAATTTAAAACAAATATTAATCAAAAAGCATGTCTAATTAATTGCAATCATGACACTTACACAAATGAACAGCATTTAATTAAAGGTTTTTAGGCCCTATGAATTACGTGTTTTTTTTTCTCAAATTCAGCTTTATTTTGACCAAATTAATTTTCATTATTTTTTTATTTTATTTTAACAGCTATAGTCAAAAGCATCTCTAATTAATGGCTTTGATAAATATATATATATATATATATATATATATATATATATATATATATATTTTTTTTTTTTTTTTTTTTTTTTTTTCAATCAAATCTTTTTTTATTAATTTTTTTTTTCTTCAAAAATAATGTGTTTCCAAATATAATATATGTGTATTCCATAATGTGTTTGTTTGCATATGTAGGGCCCTATAAAATCTGTTTTATTTTTTTCCCAAATTCAATTTTTTTATTTTCTGGAATCCAATTTTTCTGTTTAAATATTTGTAGACTCAGATTTAACGGTTAATTTAAAACAAATATTAATCAAAAAGCATGTCTAATTAATTGCAATCATGACATGTACGCAATTTAACAGAAATTAATTAGTTTTTAGGTCCTTTTTAGTTTTTTTTCTCAAATTCAGCTTTATTTTAACCAATTTTTAATTTTAATTTTTTTATTTTTATTTTTTATAATTAATTGATTTTATTTTTTAAAAATAATAATAATTTGCTTAATTATTAATAAATAATTTTCTTCAGAAATACTGTGTTTCCAAAATAGTTTGAATATGTAGGGCCCTATAAAATCCGTTTTATTTTTTCCAAATTTATTTATTTATTTATTTTTTTAATTTGGGAATCCATTTTTTCTGTTTTAATTTTTTTAGACTATAAAAATTAACTATAAAAATTAATGAATGAGGCCCTATGTATTACGTGTTTTTTCCCTCAAATTCAGTTTAAAAAATATTTTATTATTATTATTATTATTCAAAAATACTGTTTTCAAAATTGTTTGAATATGTAGGGCTCTATATAATCTGTTTTATTTTTTTCCCAAATTCCATTTTATTTATTTATTTACATTTTTTTTGTGTTAATTTATTTATTTCAAATTTTTGTGTATTTAAATTTTTTCAAAATTCTATTTTTTTAGATAAATCTATTGATTTATGTAGCAAATATTCCTTAAATTATGTTTTAATAATAATTTTATTATTAGCAGTAGTACTACCATTACATTATACAGTAATATATTAATGTCACACTTTCAAGTTAAACCAAACTTTTGTTTTGACAGGTTGCTGTAAAGACCTTTAAGTTTCTGTTTTGTTTTTGATAACTAAATTCTGGTAAATAATTTTATCTAGCAAATATTCCTTAAAAACTATGTTTCGATATGATAATTAAATTCCAGTAAATAGTCGGCGCCGATAGCCTTGTGGGCAGCGCGCCGTCATACAGCGCCGTTGCGCTCCGGGCGTCCCGTATTCGAATCCCGACTCGAGGACCTTTCCTGATCCCGCTCCCCATCCTTCTCCCACTTTGTTTCCTGTCACTTCTGATCTGTCCTATCTCAATAAAGGCAAAAAATGCCGAAAATAAATCTTTGAAAAAAAAAAAAAAAATTCTGGTAAATAATTTTATCTAGCAAATATTTCTTAAAAACTATGTTTTGATAATAATTTTATTATTAGCAGTAGCACTACCATCACATTCAATAATATATTTCTCCCACTTTTAAGTTAAACCAAACTTTTATTTTGACAGGCTGCTGTAAAGACCTTTAAGTTTCTGTTTGTATTTAATATAACGATAGTTTTTTTCTCAGAAGAATCTGTAAAATGCTCATAAGGGGCCGTTCAGAGCATCTCTGATCATTATGTTCATGTGTTCATGTACTCATATATTGAGCGTCATGCATGCTTCAGTATGTGTGTAGTAAACAAAACCACACGTCTGCTCCATTCATTCACACAGAAACGTGGAGAACATATTTAAATATCATGTTTGCAGCTAAATATTTACAGACACTAGTTTATATTGAGTTTTGATTTAAGTGTACTAACCTACTTTTGATTTATTCATCCAAATTTTGTCAAGTTCCATGACATTCTGCATTTTTTTACAGTAAATTCAATTTTTATGACTGGATTCCGCAATTATATTTGCATTTTCCGCATAAAAGGAAACACAGGGAATAAAGAATTACTTCAGGAATTACTTTAGGAATAAAGAAGATACTTCAGACCTTCAGAGTTTGTTTTTATATTGACCACTTTATGATACCTCTACAGTGCTTTTTGTTGCTTGTCCTAGTTTTTGTTCGTACTGTATGGAAAAGAGCAGCGCAAACTTTCTTTGAATCATCTTTTGTGTTCCACGCAAAAAAGAAAGTCATGGTTGGGATTGAAACGAGACTAAGTAACATTTCCTATAAACTAGTCCTTTAATAAATCAGGCCGCTTACTTTCAGCATGAAGTCAAAGAGTTCAAGCCCATAGCCATGTCTCTGCAGTGTCTCTGTCACATAGAAATCCAGCACACATAATGGCTCGGTCTCCAAATGCGCCCCCCGTTGGTCCTGGATGCAATTGCAACATACTGTAAAGCACTGATGCATCTCAACCACCAACTCAATAATGAGCAAACACTTACAAGTAAAAACAGCTTCTTGTAGCCAACCTTCAGAAATCCAACGATAACACCCCTCCCGCTGGTAAAGCAGAAGACAGGAAGAGGGAGTCAAAGATTGTTATTAACAGTACAAGTGGATGTGTTTATATGTAATGGAAATGGAAAAACAGGAAGTAGAGAGGTCAGATGCATTGACATCTAAATAGATTAAATCTGAAGCATAGGCTGGGGGAGGGATAGAGAGAGTGAGCGAACCCGTTCTGTTCTCCGTCTTTCAGGAGGTAGAGATGGTGTCTGTTGGCCTGGAGCTTTGCAGCACTGGTTATGGGAGCAGGCAGCTGCTGGGCCTGAGGAGTTAAACACACACACATGACATAATGACAGACTGAAACTGACATTGAATGACATCTGGAAGCTCAAAAAGAGACAAAAGACAGTCATTAGTACCTTAGAGGAGGCTTTGCCCAGCTCATCTATAACTGTGCTGATCTGAAGAACAGGATCTGGTCTAGAGAACAAAAAGCAGGTACAGTATGTTAAGAATTTCACGCATAGAGAAGAGAAAATGTGAATTAGCATTTATGATTCCTGTACGAATGCGTACACTTTTACAAAGCATAACTGTTCGGTTTACAAGTTTGAATTATATATATGACCCTGGACCACAAAACCAGTCATAAAGGTCTTTTTTTAATTGAGATTTACTAGGGGTGTGACGAGACACTTATCTCACGAGACGAGACGAGACGAGACGAGACGAGACGAGACGAGACGAGATTTTGGGCTCACGAGAACGAGACGAGACGAGATTTTTTAACTTTTTTAAATAAATCCTCAATGATGAAATATATAGGGGACAATAGTATTTTATTCAACAAAAAACACAAAATGCAAAAAAATAAATAAATAAATGTAGGTGCATTTTGATATGACCTTGTACTTTATGAAATTAAACTTATATTTTAATGAATTATATGCAGTAATAAAAATGCTGCATGATTCTGGGTAAACTGAAAAACAATTTTCTTTTATAAACTGGAGATCACGATTCTGAAGAAAAAAAGGATTAGAAAATTAAACAAAATGACATAATTTACTATTGGTTCTGAAATAATGTTCATTGCTTAAGTCTGAAAAAAAAAACTAAAAAAATGAAGGAGCCCGTGTATCAATTAATAAAGACTTTCACTATTGGAATCTCTTGAATGTTTAATTCAATGACAAATATTTTTTTAAACGTGCAGTTGTCGCCCTCTCCTGGTGAAGAGAATAAACGTTACTCTACATACGTGTTATACTTTCGTTTTTGATCGCTACTGTAGACAATAAGTGTGTATATCCAAACTATAAGCTTTTATCCCAGTACTTATGTTATTTAAATGTCTGTAACAAAGACATGATGATGATTATGTGGTTAAAAAGACTGTTTGTGTTGCTTTCTGAAACCACAGCAGTAAGAATGCAGATTCGAATGTCTTCAATAACGTTCACATGGTAAGCGTCAGTGGAGCGCGTGAAACAGTTGTAACAGACAATGCTGAATCACAGTCATTCATGAATAAGATCGCATGGGTGTTTGAATAGAGATCGTGATATTTTTATAACTATTAGTCATGCAGCCTAGGGCTGGGCGATAAATTGAAAGCGATTCTAAGGCGCATTTAGTGAATGAAGCCGGTACTTTGATTAGTAGTTAATCTCCATCACGTGCGTTCAGCTGAGTTCAGCTGGAGTGTTCAGAGGCGTAAATCACTGACAAGCTACGCCTAATCGCGCTCAAAATCGAATCGAATCGAATGCGATTTTTAGCGCGAATTGGCGTAGCTTGTCAGTGATTTACGCCTCTGAACACTCCAGCTGAACGCAGCTGAACGCACGTGATGGAGATTTACTACTAATCAAAGTACCGGCTTCATTCACTAAACGCGCCTTAGAATCGCTTTCGATTTATCGCGCAGCCCTAATGTAAACATTGCAAAATGTTTTGCCATGATATCATCACGTTCTCGCGAGACCAGTCAGATCTCGCGGGACACATCGGAGTCTCGCGAGATCTCGTGCCACGAGATCTCGTCACACCCCTGAGATTTACACATCATTTAATAAACAAGCTTTCCATTGATATACTGTTTGCTCGGACAATATTTGGCTGAGATGCAACTATTTGAAAATCTGGAATCTGAGTGTGCAAAAAAAAAAAATCTAAATATTGAGAAAAATCGCATTGAAAGTTGAATTAAAAATTAAGTTTTGATATATTTAAAGTAGAAAATTGACAAAATAGCTTAATGGGACATGATCTTTACTTAATATCCTAATGATTTTTGGCATAAAAGAAAAATCAATCATTTTGACCCATACAGTGTATTTTTGACTATTGCTACAAATACACCAGTGCTACTTAAGACTGGTTTTGTGGTCCAGGGTCGCATTTTAATGGGTTTCAATGGCTGTTATGCTGATATACAAATGAAGACCCCATGAAATGCTGTTTTTGTCCTGTGTAGAGGTATTTCTTATTAAAACATTTGGGTGGAGACATATTAAATGGCTTGACCTATTTTTCTAAATAGCCAATAAGCTGCTGTTACATCACAGCTGTGAAATTATGATTTGTTCAAATGGTATGTAGAGCAATGGCTCCAGTAAATAGTCATACTAATATAATCCTAATTAAAATGCAAAAAAAAAAAAAAAAAGATACAACATTAAATTGACACATACTTTATTTCATTTTATTTATTTATTTATTTCTTTTTTTAATACGAGGGCCTTTGAATATTGTTTTGGACAAAAGAGGGTCTTGGAGTCTGAAAGGCTGGGAAATACTATTCTAAAGGGCATCTGAGTGGACTAGAATCAATATTTTGGCCTGTTTTACCAAAAAAGAAATTCAACTTTAAATGTGTACACTACCTGTCAAAAGTTTTTGAACACTAAGATTTTTAATGTTTTTTAAAGAAGTCTCTTCTGCTCACCAACGTATAGCAAAAACTGTAAAATTTCGAAATATTTTTACTATTTAAAATATTTTATTGTATTATTATAAAAAATTATATTAAATAAAAAATAAATGTTTATCCATCATTATTATAAAAAAGCTATCTATTTATAGCATGGTGTGATGTGACTTTCTATTCATCAAAGAAAACACTTTTCAACACTTTTCAACATAATAATAATAATAATAAATGTTTTTTTAAACAGCAAATTAGAATATAGGAAAAATTCAGCTTTGAAATCACAGGAATAAATTATATTTTAAAATACATTCAGACAGAAAGAAGTTATTTTAAATAATAAAAACATTTCAAAATTGTACTGTCTTTGCTGTACTTTGGCTTGGTGAGCAGAAGACACTTCTTTGGAAAACATTAAAAATCTTACTGTTCAAAAACATTTGACTGGTAGTGTAACTATTATTGTTATTTATATATAATTTGTTATTTATTTTTTAATTGTCTTTATAATGCATTATAGCATTTTAAGTGCAAGAATAAAATTTAAAAATAAAACATTTTATTGTACTATTATAAAAAAAAATTATATTAAATAAAAAATAAATGTTTATCCATTATTACTATAAAAAAAGCTATCTATATATTTATAGCATGGTGTGATTTCCTACAGTGTAATTACAGTAAAGCCCAGGTCTGTCTTGCTGAACCAGCAGTGTTCAGATTAAACCAATGGCAGATTAATGTCAGATTTGTTTTTGACTCAGGGCCGCATTTGCATCCTCTGACGTCAAGCTCTACATACAGCAATAGGCTTATCATTAAAGGAAACAGATGACAAAGATGACCTGGACCAAATGCCACATTCAGCCTAATAAAAGAACACCCTAAACCCCCCTCTGGTAGCAGCATATGTACAATCCACAACTGTCTGAACCACTGTCACAAGACAAAAGCAGACTCAGAGCATGCTGCAAACAGCTTATACACCCATTTCTCCCAGCACACATTAAAACATACATTACCTCCCATGCGCTTTCCGACCAGCACTCAAGTTGTTATCCAGTACTGTAATTCTCTCGGGGAAAAGCGCATTCAGGTCGAAAGGGAAATCCATTGTAAGGACAGATCTGAAATCTTAAGACAATACAGTACTAATGCCCTCCTGCAGATTCAGATGCATTTATCACAGTGCCAATCGATCCTCACTGCATCACCGGCCTGCACTTAAAATACCAGCTCCACATTAGTGCCGCTTCAGTAGTAGGCTGGTTTAAAGGCACAGCTGTATAGCGGTGTTATCAATGCTGCTTCTGTCCTCCCATTG